>NC_056747.1:471992005-472248144 GCF_019279795.1 Protopterus annectens
TATATATATATATATATATATATATATATGTGTGTGTGTGTGTGTGTGTATATATATATATATATATATATGTGTGTGTGTGTGTATATATATATATATATATATATATATGCGTGTGTGTGTGTATTGCAACAGTTTCAGTTTGTAAGCATCTCAGTCAACGTCTGCAAGTCTCATCTCCAATGTGTCAGAGTTTAGAGATCATAGGTGCTCATTTGAACATAGTCATACAGCCTCTCTTCCACCACATTGAGTAAGGACCATCAAGTGCCAGGTGAAGCTTATTATCACGTACCCTTCTTTCCCGCTTAGACTGATCCTACAGGCCTTAAGGTCAATGGTAGCTGCCAAAACCTTATTTTTTATGATCCGTTTCTATATGTGCATTCTTAAAACGACCCTAGCTGTTCATTGATCAGTTTTTCTCCATCCCTTGTCCTTTCCAGTCAAACTCACTTGAGTATGCAGAGACTAACTACGTTTGTGGTTTGTCAGCCAAAGTTTACCCAAGGCCTCTCTTGTACTGCTGCCCCCAGTAGACACAGTTAACACTGATACTCTCCCAAATGGGTTGGGGGCATTTCTTGAGGTGGATTGTCCAAGGTACATGATCCCCAGAAGAGTCCAATTTCCTCGTCAGTGTCCTAGAGATGGGCAGTCCTAGCTTTTCAAGCCTTCCAGGATGCCCTTCGTCTTGCGATAATTCCAATACAGACAGACATGTTAGTGGTTTGGTACATCCACAAACATGATACCCCATCTTAGCCTTTTTATCAAGATTTGATGAGTGTGTGGCAGTGGGAGATCTTCTCCAGCCACTTTCTTATGGTGACACGTACTGAGGAAGTCCTTCGTGCTAGCAGACAAACTAGGCATGTTCATTCTGATGCCTCAGGAGTGGTGTCAGTGGCAAAGAGGATTTTCCATCGATGCGGTCAACTGTTCTGCGACCTTTTTGCATCTCCCCAGGGCAAGTGCAACAGGTTCTTTGCCCTGATCCCCCATCTGGAGGAGTTGATGAAAGATGCTCTAGTACATGCTTTGCATTCCTCTGTGATCCCCCCCCCCCCCCCAATACCTGTAGTTCCCAAATTCTTACAGAAAGCACTTCAGTTGAAGAGCACAGATATCCTCAATGCCCCGTTTTGGCCCTTTCAAGTGTGTTTCCCCTTCCTTTGATTTCATCTTGGGTATCTACCACGGATACTGGACCCCATTCCAGACCCTCCTGTCTTATCTCACGGGGTTGGATCTTCTGGACCTTCCGCTGATAAACTGCCCAGGCTTTCCTCCCCCGTCCGACAGATACGTACATCTTCCCACAAGGCTACTACTAGGAAAATTTACAGAAGTAATTGGCAAAGATCTGTTTGGACTACTGCAGTCCTTAGAGTTATCATCTACTTTTTCAAGAATGAGATTTCTGTACCAGTGAAGTGCAATTGGCAGCCATTTCTGATTTTCTTTCAGGCAAAAATCTTCATTGACTTCATTAAAACTATAAAAAAATAAGAAATACACTCATTGAGATAGATGAATCGCTAGAAATAAAAATAAAAATGTGCAACAGCAAGGTGTTTCTCTAAGATACTTTCTTGCTTAGGCCCCCAGTGACGGAACCCACCCCTCTCTGGGGGTTTATTGGTCATGCTTCAAAAATTAACTCCCAACCATTTGAGCTTTTCGAGCCATCAGCTAAGTCTGACATGAAATTTTTATCTTTTAAAACTCTCTCTAGTGGCCATTACAGTTGTGAAATGATTTTTTGAACTGTAGGGTCTCATCCAAATCTCCTTATTTTTTCATAAAGACAGGTTTACCTTGCCAGCCAATCCATTCTTTTTGCCTAAGGTGGTCTCTGAAACACTTATTTTCATTAATTTGTCAGTTTTCTTTCCCAGCTTTGCTAGCAAATGAAAATAAATGCCCTCTTCTTTTGGATGTACGTAGGCAACTACATTTTTTTACCTGCGTAGAACAAGAGTCTGATGGTGTCAATCTTCATGCAATCCTTGATTGTGGGCTCTGTTACGAGCATTGGAACTGACTCGACCATTTACTTCAGCTCTTACCTTCCAAACTCTCAACCTAAGCTCTACCCATAATGGTCCTTTCTAAATTACCTCAGCTCTCGTTTGCCCCTTTGTGTGTGAGATGCATGCAACTGCTCTCGAGCTTTGGTTTTGATTAGAGTAAGTTTTTTTCTGGTTATCTATCTTCTCATTACTTAATCTTCTACCCACTCCTCTCGCTTTTATCTCGTTAGTGTTTTTTCTACCTCTTTTTGTTACCATAGGTAGTTTTCTCCTGCGTACCATTGTTGGTAATCTTTATTACCTGTTAGGCGTTTCATGAATACCATAGTTGGTATTTTCCTTAATACTTTCCTTAAAAAGAAAAAATATATATTTTTCTTGGTGTGTGTATGGTTGCTTGTCTGTTATTCTAATGGGTGAACTATGTGACATTCCTAAGACTTCGAAGGGCACTTCTGGATTTAAAAGATGCCAGAAGTGTGGTAGGAAAATGCCCAATTCTGATGGGCTTGTTTTGTGTGTGTACTGTCTGGGAGCATTACATTTACAAGAGAACTGCTCTTTTTGCCATAGTTTCTCCACCAGAACTCTCACTGAGCCAAGAACCAAACTTATCTTGAAAGATTTACTGAAAGGGGATTTTGAAGAGGCCATTTCTGAGTCCAGGACTGAAGCCACTGCCGTCATCCTCTTATAAGCTTGAAAAGAGAATGTCCTTGGATCAGAGTCCCTCCTTGGAACTGCCAAAAAAAAGTATTGAAAGAGCCTTCCGTGTCTTAAGTTTCCTTGGCACCAAATGGCACAGAGGACCTGCTAAATCCTCTGATTTGGCTCCAGCTGTCTCAGCACCAGAGCATTCATATTTGCCTGCCTTAACAAGGTGCAGATATTCCCACTTTGATAGACCCAATCAAGGACCTTCCAAGCACCTCATCAAACCGAGACACCCTAGGTCTCCAACTTCCTCTGTTCGAGCCACTGAGTCTCTCAGAATCTGATGATACGAGACTGCTGGATCAACTCCTGACAGCTAAGAGATTCTTAGGTTCCCCGCCAAGTCAGCATCGAGACCAGTTCCATTATGACATCACCTCATCTTCCTCCTCCAGCTCCTGTTGAGTCATTGGAGCCCATTACACCGACCTACCTGGCTCCGACTGTCTTTGTTCCAGCAAGAACTTTCTTCTCCGGAACTGAGGATTGCCTTAAGCTCTTCTGGTTTTTCGGAACCGGAGACCTCCCTAGATCGAGACTTCATGGCTGGTTCCGAGGGCATGGATCAACTTCATTAATTTCAATAATTTCGGGGGGTTGCATCCTTAGTGTGGGGTGGGACTACGGTTCTGAAGGAGTCTAGTTCTGTTCCGGGCTCCCATCCCTCTTCAAGGGGGCTGGCATTCCATCTGGCATTTCAAATCATGGATAAAGCCTTGTCCATTGTGGACTCCCCGTCTTTGCCTTCCCTGTTGGGCCAAAGTTCTACTTCCCTCGACCAGCGCTTCCATCAGATGTTCTTCGTGTTTCACTTTTGTAGTCATCACTTTTGAGTTATCTGCTTGCTGGTAGCCCTCAGTTGGCCTAATTATCTAAGTCTTGTGTCCTGCGTCGGTTGCTGTCTCATCTTCCATGACATCAAGTAGTCAGGGGTATAAAGCATGCTGTTTGAGTTTCAACTAATTAAGTACCCCATTGGGGATCCTTTTTCTTGCTCTAAACCGATGTCAGTAAAAGTTAACATTTGTATTTCTTGTGGGAAGCAAATATCTCAAAGATTTTCAGTTGTACTGCATTCCTTGCTTAGGCCCAGACCACGACGTACCTCGCCATCAGTTTTATGCCTTATTAAAACTTCGTACTGTTAGTCGTCTGTTCATTTACGCATCCAAATATTTTGGTAGTCTGTTTAATTATCCAGAAATGGCTTCGGTAAGCCACCCAACTACCAATATTCCAAAAAAAAAGCAGAGATAAAGGCAGACCACATAGGTACATAGCTGCCAACGATGCTTCTCCTAAGCTAGTCGCCAGTTTGCCAGTACTAAGTGAAGCGCTCTCTAAGCTCCTGATACCTGCTACTTCTAATTCGCAGGCCTCTACTGAGACCCATTCGGAGTCTGGTATGCCACTAGATGCTTTGACTGTGGAACCTTCGGATGTTTTTACCTTGGATGGGTCCGGAGCCATTGTGCAGGCACCGGCTTCTGAGGGTGTATTCAGGCCCTACTGACTTGCATATTAAACCAACGCCATCTTCTTCTAGGCCTAAAACTCGATCCATGCCTAGAAAACAGACACCCAGACTGCATGGTCAGGCCCCTATGCCTAAAAAACAAATAAGAATGGCTGAATACCTTATTACTCTAATCAGGGGAAGCCACCCTTCCCCTTCTAAGAGACCTAGGACTGAGTTTCCTTCCGATTCTTCTGATCGGGATTCTGAAATTTCTTTCTTCTCTGACAAGTATTTGCCTTTATCTACCTATGAGGATTCTGATGCAGAGGACTCCATTCCCTCCACTCCTGCACCTACAGGCTCCGTTCCTGCCAGGAAAGCTAAATACACTGGCAGACGGCCTAAGGAGAAATTTCATGGACCCACACAAGTGGAAACTGGAACCAAAGATATTCAACATGTTGAGAAACAAATGGGGGGAGCCCAGAGATAGACCCGTTTGTTTCCCCCCGGAACTACCAATTGGCCAAATTCTGCACAAGGACTCCCACAAACAAGCTTGAAAAGTGTATGCCCTGTCCTTCACCTGGAAAAACCTATCAGTTTATGCCTTCCCCCCTCTGCCTCTCCTCTCCAAAGTACTACTAAAGATCAAGCAGGACAAACCAAGAACAATACTGATTGCACCAGACTGGCCACGCCAACACTGGTACCCCCTCTTGCATAGTGTCACTGCTGGCACCATGGCACCTGCCTCAGACCCCCCTGCCATCCCAGCTGGAGGGGCCAGATTCTGCACCCACAGCTTCAATCCCTGAACCTGGCAGCCTGGCTAATTACCTGATCTCTTCGTTACCATCCCTCAGTAAGCAAGTGATGGATGTCATTCTGGAGGCAAGGAGGTCTAGTACTAGAAAATCCTATGCTGAAAAATGGAAAAGATTCTGTTCCCGGAGCCAAACTCGGGGGATAGGCACAGCAGTGCCCAATTTACCTCAGATTCTTCAATACTTACCTGAGATGCTACACAAGGGCCTTTCCTTTTCCTCCAAAATTCATGCCTCAGCCATTTCAGCTCATTACAATACAAAGCCACCACTATTCTCTCATCCACTGCTAAAGCAGTTACTCAGAGGGGCCAAAACCTTAAGACCAACCAGGAGAGTCCCTATTCCAGCCTGGGACTTTAACTTTGTATTGGAAAAGCTCACTCTACCTCCTTTTGAGCCAGCTGCAAATGCAGAGTTGAGATTCCTTTCTTGAAAACCAGCTTTCCTTCTAGCCATCACTTCAGCAAGAAGGGTGTCTAAATTACAGGCCCTCATGGCAGTGGAGCCTTTAACCATCTTTCATGCGGACAGGGTGTCCCTCAGGACCAATCCCTCCATACCGAAGGTGGTATCCAGTGCGGCCCTTAATCAGTCTATTTGCCACCCTTCTTTTCTAATCCACAGAACTAAGAGGAATGAATACTGCCCTTTTCACTTGCACAGACAACTTAGATTTTACTTGGACAGGACTGCTGGTTGCATTTGCTATAGGGGCAGAAGGGAAGGCTATTTCAAAGCAAACCATTTCTAAGTGGATAGGCCACTGCATTCATTTTTGCTATAAGCACCGTGGAAAACCTACCCCACAAGGGGATAAGACCACATTCAACCAGTGCTGCATCTACCTCTACAGCCTTTCTCAGAGATGTCCCTACCAGGGACATCCTAGAAGCTGCTACCTGGAGTTCTGTACTTACCTTCACTAAGCATTACCATTTGCCAATTTTTTTTCTAAATCCAGAGCTGGTGCTGCCACTGCAGTCTTGCAGGGCCTAATAGTTGGTACTAATGCTATCTAATTACCTCCTCCCATCCTTAGCTTTGGGAATCTACCCAAATGTGATGACTGCAACAGTGAAACATGAAGAACATAGTACAGTTGTGTACACTTACCATAAATGTAGATGTTCGAGTGTATTCACTGTTGCAGTCCTGGTTACCCTCCCTCCAGCCCCCCTGACTTCTCTTGATTTCTTTCCTATCCTTTTTGTATGGCATATCTTATACCACTGGTATTTTTTTTGCTGGGGGTATTACCATGTAATTGCTTCCTATTTTGGGGGCACCTGACGTCTGGGGCAAGAATTACTGATGTAATGGCATCGGCTGCATGCTTTATACCCCTGTGTACCTGACGTCATGGAAGAAGCGACAGCATCCGACACAGAAATCCCAAAACTCTGGTATTCAGGCTGGCTGAGGGCTACCTGCAGGCAGATATGGCTGAGGGCTACCTGCAGGCAGATAACCCAAATGTGATGACTGCAACAGTGAATACACTCTAACATCTACATTTATGGTAAGTGTACACAACTGTATTTTTCAGTGATCATTCCCAGTTTGCAGTTATCAGCAAACTGTCAGCCACAGTCCTTTGGTTTTACTCTGTATTTCAGATGAGTAGATTCTGAACAGCAGGGGTCCCAAAACAGATTCCCGTGGAACACCACAGGTTACAGATCTTGCTGGGGGAGGTAGAGTCTCCTAGTTTGACTGTGCGAGTTCTGTCTGTGAGCCAGTTTGCAACCCAGCTGACAGTAGGATGAGTTGATACTCAGCTGGGTGAGTTTTATCAATGATCCGAGAGTGGGGGATTGTGTTAAAGCCTTGGCTAAGTCTAGGTAGGCCGCATGCACAAACTTGTCTTCATCTAGTGCTTCGGTGACTGTCATAAAGTCCCCAAAGTTTAACAGGCATGATCTCACTTTGACAAAGCCAAACTGGGTGCGGTTGAGCATTTAGAGATTTCCTGTATCTTTATTGGTAAGGTCCATGATGATTCAATCCATGCCCTTACAGGTAAGGCTGGTCAGGCTAATAGGTCTATAGTTCCTGGATTCCATAGTTGCACCCCCTTGTGCAAAGGGATGGTGGTAGCAGTTTTCCATTCTGCTGGGACAAAGCCAGTGCTTAGGCTGTAATTGCAAAGCTTGCTCAATGGTGATGCTAATCCTGTTTTAACCCATGTAGAACACAGCCCTGGATTTTGTCTGGTCCCATAGAGGCAGTGTTTTTTGGCCTTGAAGAAGGCGTTTAAGACCTGCTTGTCAGAGATACTAGGTGGGGGACAGGTGTTAGGGATGCTTTGGGGTATATGTGGCAGGGTCACGGTAGTGAAGTTGTCACTAAACCTGTCAGCCAGAAGGTTTGCTATATTCACAGGTTTTGTATAATGTAGTACCATTAACTACGAGTTCAGCACAAATCTGGGTCTTAAATTTGGGGTTACCGGTGTAACTAAAGAATGTTTTGTGATTATCCTTGGTTAAGGAAGCTAATTTGGATTCTAGTTAGATTGAGGACTTCACTAGGAGTCTTATTTTCTTGTTTAAGTTTAGGAGGGAGTGTTTCCAGTTTTGAGACCATTCCTTCCTACTCTTAGACATCAATTTCTTTCTTCTGTTGTATAGCCTATTGATGGCTGTTGTCCACCAGGCAAGTTTGTTTTTCCTTGATCTTGCTTTGGTTCTATCAACTACGACAAAATCAATACAATTGTACAAGTGCTCATATAAAGCATTGGTGTATAACTCATCATAGGTGTTCATAGGTTCATAGGTTGGTACTAGGCTATCAGCCCTAGGGCCTATAAAAGCCTAGCCATAACAATTCCCTGGCTATTTCTTCCCACATTATTTACTTTCCTGGACCCCTGTCTAGCAGGGCGACTGACGTGATCCTTGGGGTGAATTTCCTTTCTCCCATCCAATCGTCAAGGTTCCTCTTGAAGAGGTCCAAAGAGGCACTTTGCTTGACATGTATGTGCAATCTATTCCAGAGTCTGGGGAGTCTGTGGGTCAGGAACCTATCCCTCCAGCATGTTTTGTTTATTGTGATGACAGGGTTTAGATCCCTGGAGCGTGTAGCTCTGAGGGATTGGGATTTCTTTAAGTGTAGCATGTCCAACAGCTCTGGGTTTGACATGGCCTTGTATGTTAAGCAGAGATCGCCTCTGAGTAGACGGTATGCGACAGAGTATAGCTGGAGTTTTTTAAGGCGGTCAGCGTAGGGCATCTGCTTTAGGCCTGTCATTCTTTTAGTGAGGTATTTCTGAGGCCTTTCCAGTTGTTGCAGATGTCTTGAGAGGTACATACCAAATTGGGGTGTTGTATTCTATAATGGGTTTAATGAGGGATGAGTACAGTGGGACAATGACCTCCTTTTTTCTGGATGAAAAGCCCTTTGTGATGAGGTGTGCCACATAGAAGGATTTCCTTACTGTTGTGGCGATGTGGTTATCGAAGGTGAGACCACTGTCTACCTGTGTCCCTAAGTCTCTTATCACACTTTCTGTGTTTAGTGTACTTCCACCTATATGGTAATTCATGGATACATATTTTTTCCCAAAGGGGATCACAATACTTTTCTTGGCATTGAGCTTGAGCCCATGGCTCTGGCACCAATCATCTGTTTTTGTAAGGCCCTTTTGTAGAGTATCCACATCATTTGGGGATTCAATAATGGCTCCCAGTTTGCAGTCATCTGCAAACTTTGTTAGCCAGAGTCCCTTAGTGTTGACCTGTACTTCAGAGAAGTAGATGCCAAGCAAGAGCGGCCCCAGGACTGAACCCTGAGGTACTCCACTTGTCACTTGTCTGGAGCTGGATTTGGAGTCGGCTACTTTTACAGTGTGGGTTCTATCAGTAAGCCATTTAGCAACCCATTGGGTGACATAGGGATTAATGCCCAACTTAGTAAGTTTATCTATGATTCCAGAGTGGGGGATGGTGTCAAAGGCCTTGGCAAGGTCTAGATAGGCTGCGTGGACCACCTTACCCTTGTCCATGGCTCTGGAGACTGATTCAAAGAAGTCAATCAGGTTCAGGAGACAAGATCGGCCTTTCACAAACCCAAACTGGGTGGGTTCCAGTGTTTGAAGGTTGCCAATGTCTTTGTTTAGAAGTTCCATGATAATACGCTCCATGGCCTTGCAGATAAGGCTTGTCAGACTGATGGGACGGTAGTTTCCAGGATCCAAGTTGATCCCCCCTTGTGGATTGGGATAACTGTAGCTCTGCGCCACTCAGTGGGCACGAAACCTGAGGTGAGGCTATGATTAAACATGACACTTAGGTGAGGTGCCAGTTCATATTGTAGTTCATGTAGTACACAGCCCGGGATGTCATCTGGTCCCATGGATGCTGTATTCTTGGCTTTAGAGAGTGCGTTTTGTACCTGTGTGGCCATTATTACTGGGATTTGGCAATCTTCCGGTATTAAGATGGGCCATTTAGGGGGTGAGAGGGGGGTGAAGTTGGCACTGAATCGATCTGCCAGGATATTGGCAATATCCTTTGGATCAGTATATTTAATGCCATTCTGTTTTAGCTCAGAGCAGATCTGAGCATTGCCATTTAGATTCTTGACATAGTTATAGAATGCTTTGTGGTTGTCTTTGGAATCTTTGGCAATTTTATTTTCGTAACTAGCTTTCAAGGATTTTATGAGGCATCTCAGTTTCTTACTGTGGCTAGTAAGGGAGTTTTTTGCATCCTGGGATTTTCCTCTTTTCTGCAAAAGTTTCTTCCTTTTGTTGTAAAGTTTGTTTATGGCAGGGGACCACCAGATTGGCTTCCTTTTTTTGGATGAGAGCATTTTGGTTCTATTTGGGATGGCACGATTCATGCATGAGTGGATGTGCTCGTACAGTGCCTTAGTGTAGGATTCAGCAGTTGGAACTTTCAGTTCCTGTCTGCATGGGTGTCATGAAGTTTGTCACTTCTGACTTCAGTAGCATGAAGTTGGCTTTGGAGAAGTTTTTTATGGTGGTTTCTTTACTGGGGGGGGTGGGGTTGGGATGTGGATGTTAAGGGTGATTAGCTTATGGTCAGACCTGACCAACGAGGGGGTGACCATAGGTGTATGGAGCATTGATTTCCCATGTTGGTAATGACCAGGTCTAGGGTATTGGAGCCCCTGGTGGGACTATGGATTAGTTGATCCAGGGCGTTGGAATTTATGAATTCCAAGAACCGTTGCGCAAAGGTGTTGGGACATGAGTAGTTTTCCCAGTTAATGGCAGGGTAGTTAAAATCACCCAGTATTAGGGTGTTTGGTTCTATCATTGGGGAGAGGGGCTATGAAAATATTTATGCTGTCACGTAAGAGGTTGTAATTGAACTTGGAAAAGTTTTTAGTCTGTCTGTTGCTGGGTGGGGGGTCTTCTGTTAGTTCTAGTGAGACTGATTTGTGGTTGGATCTCAACACACGCTGGGAGTCCCCCTTGTTGGTGAGCATCAGATCCAGGATGTTTTAGCTCCTTGTGGGTGTGTCAAACAGCTAGTCCAGGGCATTTGAGTTAACTAAGGCTAGAAACCTTTGGACAAGTGAAGCTAGAGCATGTATAAATCCATATGTCACAAGATGTGTTGCCAACTGGCTCACTGACGGAACCCACACTGTGCAAGTAGCAAACTCCAAATCCGACTTCAGGCAAGTGGAGTACCACAGGGTTCACTCCTGGGTCCTCCTGTTAGCCTGTACTTCAGAGAAGTAGATACCAAATACAGAAGGTCTCTGGCTAATGAAGTTCACAGATGACTGCAAACTAGGAGCCATAATCGAAACTCCTAATGAGGTGGACATACTACCATAGGGCCTCACTGAGACAGATGCCTGGTGTCAAAGCCATGGCCCCAAGCTCAATGCCAAAAAGTGCAGTCATCCCTTTTGGTAAAAACTCTCTACCCATGAACTACCACATAGACGGTAGTCTACTTAACACCGAAAGTGTGATAAGAGACCTTGGGACACAGGAGGGGACAGTAGTAGATAATTACATTGCCAAAGTAGTCAGGAAATACTTCTACGTGGCACACCTCATCACAAAAGTTTTCTCATCCAGGAAAAAAGAGGTCATTGTTCCCCTCTACTCTTCACTCATTAGTCCTATTATAGAATACAGCACCTCTTTTGTTATGTGCCTCACAAAACATCTACAACAACTGGAAAGGCCGCAGAAATACCTCAGAGGATTACCGGCCTCAAACAGATGCCCTACACAGACAGTCTCAAAAAACTCCAGCTTTACTCAAGTCACATATCACCTACTCAGAGGTGATCTCTGCCTAACATACAAGGCTATGTCAAACCCAGAGCTGTTGGACATGCTCCACTTAAAGAAATCCCAATCCCTCCGAGCTACATGCTCTAGGGACCTAAACCTTGTCACCACAATAAACAGAACATGCTGGAGGGATAGATTCCTGTCCCAGAGACTTTCCATACTCTGGAACAAACTACCTGTCTATATCAAACAAAGCTCCTCATTAGCACTCTTCAAGAAAAATTTTGATGATTGGATGGGGGATGGGCAATTCACCCCGGGATCACTTCTGTGGCTCTACTCGACGGGCACAGGAAAATAATTTTCTTGGTTGGCAAAATCCAGGGTACCTTTTTGGCTAGGCTTATGTAGGCTCTAGGGCCCGATAACCCTAGTACCTACCTATGTATAATTTACCCAGTCAGTGGATGGGCAATTACTCACCCAAACCAGGATGTTTGGTTGTATCTTAACTGACTCAAGTAGATCCAAGTAGGCTGATTGGATGTCCTGATTCATGGAGGGGGTCCTCTAGCTGGCAGTGACCTGAAGAGGGGTTTAACCTACACTCAGTTCGCCTGAAGTAATTCAAGGGAATCATGCAGTTTAACCAATCTAGAGGTGCATTTATCTTTAATGAATAACCAGGTCTCAGTGATTGCACAAATGTCAGCGTTTTCCAAGGTGAGGACTGCTTTCAGTGAGTGCAGTTTCTGTTTAGACACCTAGCATTTAGCAGCATAACCTTGAGGCTGTTTTTAAAGTATTTTTTACTTCGGGAAGTTTTTTCTTCTGACATTGCCTAAAAAGGCACTATGGGTGACAATAGGCTTGGCCAGTAGCCAAAATCCCAGGGGTGACAGATGAAGACCATCCCTGGCAAAGTATCGAGGTCTGTTGATCATGCCATCCTGGGTTGTCAGATAGTGGATCCCCTTTGAATGACACTGGAGACTAAGCCAATTGTTGGTCAGTCATTTTTGTTTGTATTGAGGGATCATCCTAGAAGAAGGATAACTGCTGCTTAAGGCTAGGAACATATCTGCTTGAGACACATAATCAGAGAGGTCAGTCATGTTTCTCTTATAGTCCAGTGAGGTGCGTCTCAAGTCATTCACACCAACATGGACAATGACTGTCATAATGGTGCCTGTTTAGAGACTTGAGTGGGTGTGGGATGTGACGTAGCCTGGCTTTTGCTAACAGTCTGGTTCAGGATGTTAAAAAGTTTGAGAGCAATAAAGGATCAATGGTATCCCAGATATTGCTAAGAATTTAAATACTGGGTTAAGAGGGAGCTGAGATAAGAATACCTATTGTCAGTATAAGTGGCTGTAATACTACTGCTTGTTAAGATGAGTGTGTGGTCTGGCTCGCTTTTGAGTTGCTTGATGTAGCAGTAACTGTGTTAAAGGATGAAGTGTTGTGTACATTAATGATTTCCTACCAACTGCTTTACTTCTGTAGCATTGCTCATCATGTATTTATGATCACTTGCCTCTTACTGAGCTGTAAGACCAGAGTAACAGTACTTGATTACCTAGCCAAAACATCTCTTCTTGTGTTGACTGGATTATTTTATTATAACTATCTCCTAACAACTTCACTCTACCTTCCAAACAACCAACCTTACCCCCTACTTTTCATTTACAACCTGTCCCAACATCATATATTCTAACCCTTCTACAAAAACTAAAACCCTGCTCCCCCTCAGCAGACCAACTACCTGCTGAATTCTTACAACAATCAGCCAAAGCTATTGCCTATCCAATTTCTATCCTAATCAATAGGACTATTTCTGAAAGTTTTATTCCCAGTTTATGGAAAATATCCCATATAATCCCTCTTCACAAAGGAGGACAATCCACAGACCTCTCCAACTACCGCCCCATTGCCCTTCTCTCACCTCTGGCAAAGATCATGGAAAAATGCATCCACAAACAATTACTTGATCATCTAATGCATAACCTACTAGCCAATTGTCAACATGGTTTTAGACCCTCACATAGCACTACAACTGCCCTTCTTTCCTTCACAGACTGTATTAACAATAACCGCAACCTTAACAAACTCTCTTCTGCCATTTTCATTGACCTCTCTAAAGCATTTGACATGGTAAATCACCAAATTCTCATCACAATACTAAAATCCCTGTCACTAGATACATCCTGTATTAAGTGGTTCCAGTCCTATCTGGATAAAAGACAACAGGCCATACTATGGCACAAGTCTCTATCTACTCATCTCCCTGTCAACCTCGGAGTCCCCCAGGGTTCTATCCTTGGACCTCTACTTTTTTTCCATATTCATCAACGATCTTCACCTTGCCATCCCCCAAGCTACATGCATACAATATGCAGATGACTCTACACTCATTTGCTCAGCCCCCTCCTCTTCTGAACTACTCTATCTGACCCAAGTATTCAATACAGTTGAGCAATGGTTCACACATAGATGCCTTCTCCTAAACCCCAAAAAGACTAAACTCCTCCTCTTCTCTCCTACCAAGAAATCCCCTCCACTGGATTTCTCAATAAACTCTCAGTAATACCATTATATCTCCAGACCCATCCACAAAACTATTAGGAGTCACCATTGACAATAATCTGAACTTTGACATCCATATTAACAGTACTATAAAAACAGTCAATAAAAAGCTAGGCTCTCTCTACAGGATAAAATCCTTTCTCCTACCTTCAGCTCGAACCACAATAGCACACACTCATCTAATCTCTTCTCTACTCTATGCGTCACCCATTTTTACTAACCTTTCAAAAAATAATCTCAACAAATTGGAAATGTCCTACAATAATATAGCTTGATTTGCAACTGGTAATCCTTTTAAAACCCATCACTGCCTTAATTTAAAACAGCTAGGTGGGCTTGAACTTCAAAATCTAATTAAATTCCATCAGCTAACTATAGCCCAAAACACTCTTTACAAACCTTCTAAAACACCTATTCTCTCGACACTAATCACCCCCTATAAAAACCTAGCATCCTTAAGGTCTTCTCAGAAATTTCTAGTACATACCACTAAAACATACAACAAAGCTGGCGACTCCCTTTTCTCTAATATAGTTGGGAAAGCCTGGAACCTCCTTCCAAACGAACTCTCCATACTTTCCTCATTATTCTCTTTCAAAAACAAATTGAAAGTATACCTGAAAACACACTGGTTATGTCAATGCACTAAACCTGACTAGTCAGTGTGTCTCTATAATACTCTACTGTCTAACCCATCTACTCATTAAGCAATTCTATTTTCCTTTTTAAACTATGTTGCATATGTCTCTTGACTACTCTGATTGTATTTACATCCCTTTATTATTCTTGTATCATGCACTGTACATTTTACTGTGATAACCTGTTTATGTATACTGTTAACACTTCATATTTGCTCATGTATCCTTATACTTTATTGTATTAAATTTTTTTTTTTTTTTTTTTTTTTGTCCTAACTTGGAGCTTAACTCCTCGGGCCTCTACTGAAAATGGACATGTATCCAGTTAGACTACCCCGGTTAACAAATGTAAAATAAATAAAATAAATAATTATGTTCTTTCTGCCCTGTGTTTAATCTTTACAGGCAAATTACTCTGGCAGTCCATGTCGCAGACCTCTAAATATGACCCGAGTATGCCTTTGTCAGATTTGGTGGTGTGCCCTGAAAAAAATGTGGAACAACATAATTTGAATATCTAAAGCATACTGCTTGCTTTGGAGGTGGTGACTTTAGCCCTTTTTTGCTGTACTTGAATCCTTTCCTGTTTCCTGTTAGCATTTGTTCGTCTGCCTGGCCATCAGTTGTCACTTTCTATAGCATTCTCTGTTACACTGTTTACAAGCCCCAATTTTGCACAGCTGCCAAATCCTGCATTTGGTTTGATATCTAATTTAGACTTGCTTAATGCGCCTTGCAGTTTTCTCATGAACTGTATCTGGTAAGGTATCTTGGTGATTTTCTGACAAACCATGCTTCAAACTGAAAGTAGTTTAAACTGGGATTAATTGACTTGATTTAGCTGATGCATTGTAAAACTAGCGTCTGAAGGTAGTTATAGTAAATGTTGATGATCACCTTTATTTTCTCTGGCATTAAACCTCATTTTCGCTACCAGCTTCTTGGTAGTTTTTCTCTGGCATCACATGGCATGCTGATACATAGTTCTTATTGAGCAGAGTGCAGAAGGGGGCAGGTTTAATGTTAAGTAGCACTAAATTTGCTACATGCTTGTGTTTTAAATTTGCAGTTTATGCTGTTTTTACTTTTGATAGTGCTACAGCGTGACTTATGAGATATCCTTTGAGTAGACCTGAATAAGAATTGTTAGGCGTTTCGTTTTGGATTCAGATATTTATTTAAACATTCTGTTTTTGGGTTCATTTTCATTTGGAGAGTATTCCTACTTTCATTTTTAAAATATTCAGTTTGCTGTATTTTTTGTCCATGTCTTTGTAATTTTCTCCACATGTATGTTTTTTTTGTGCATTTAGCTTATTCTAAAGTGCTTGGTCAAATAAACTACTTTGATAAACTTAATTTGATCATTTCCTGTATGAGTAATATTTGCGGTAAATAATACAGGGTCACACATTTTTGCAGAGCTGTTTCACATGTTTTTTGATGTTTGTCTCCCTTGTCAAATGCTAGATCATCCTGTCTTAATAGTTTAATACAAATGTACTTATTGCGACAATTTTCAAACTAAGAATTAATGATGGTGTCGTCTTTTGTAAGACTGTTATTGAGGCACTGGCATGACGTCAACATTTAGTCCCCACCATGGGGGCCTGGAAATGCCCGGTTAAAACTGACTTCACTTGCAAATTCCCATTTGTTTTCTCCTGCAAGGATCTGTTAGATGTCTCAAAAAAATACTTAGTAACAGGAGTTCTAAGTTTTGAGATGTGTACTTATTTTAGGTTTTAAAATTTACATTTGTTTTTCACATTTTATTTTAGATTCGTCTGTTGGTGCAGCACCTTCTACTACTACGGACGTCCCAGCGAATGCATCTGTCAGCTTTACAGGAGCAGCATCAGTGACCCAAACGGAAACCTCTGTGCCTGTGCAGTCAAATTCATTATTGAACTCTACCTTTTCCTTAACATCTTCACCACCAGTTCAGACAAACAGCACATTATGCAATTCTTTCCCTGCAAATCAAATGCAGGTACCCATCAGAAGCACTTTTACGCCATCCTGTGATTCTAAGGGGCAGACTGTGAGCTCAGCTGCAAATATATCTTCCTCTTTGGGTTTCTCATCCAGTACCACAACTTTACCAGTGTTTAAACCTATTTTTGGTACTGCCTCAGCTGGTCAGAATAGCACTACATTAGTAACGACACCAGCAATTGCTTCCCCATCTACCACAAGTACTGCATTTAACCCTGTTCTTTCAAGCTCTTTGTCTTCAGCAGGGTCTAGTACAGCTTTTACTTTCGGACAGTCTTCACAGTTGGCAGCAGCAAATACATTTAACCCATCGGTCACTACTACTACTGGCTGTGTTTTTTCTGGACTTGGTCATGCAGAAACAAATGGTCTTAATGCAGCTACAAATCCCAAAGCCAGTGTTGGACTTAATACCTCAAGTTCTGGTTCAAGTGAAAGTGGTTCTTGTAAGCAGTCAGTCTTCCAGCTTAGTGTTGCAACAACAAGTGCTGCCACAAGCACAGCATCTGGGTTGGCCACAAATGCAGGTTTTCAGTTTGGCAAACCTGCAGCCCAAGCCATAGCTTCCCAATCAACGTCTGTCTTCGGCCAGTTAGGCTCATCTAGTCAGCCAGCAAATGCATCAAGTTCAAATATTTTTGGTGGCTATAACAGCACAAGCGCTGCATCTTCTGCTGCTACTTCAAGCCAGACAACTTTCACATTTGGAGTTCCTTTTGGTGGCAGCACAAGTCTGCCTCAGTCAGGAGTAGCTGGCCAACCAGGTTTCCTTAGCAACACAAGTAGCCAGCATAGTTTAGGTAAAACTGCTACAAGTCAGTTTAACTTTGGAAGTGCTATTGCTCCTTTCACTTTTGCAGGGAACTCTGCACAGCCCACTTCACAAACAGCATTTGGAACAACTACACAGGCCACATTTCCTAGTACCACATCTCCGCTTTCTTTTGGGGTAGGCACTAGCCAGACAACATTTGGGAATACCTCCTCTGTGTTCTCGTTTGGTACATCAACTTCCTCTACTGCGGCATCCACATTTGGTTCCAACACTCAGACTTCAAGCACCAAGGCTGCCAGTGGTTCAATTTTCAGTGCTACTAATACAGGTTTTAACTTTGGTGGAGCCACTCAAAGTACAGGAACAAATGCTTTTGGAATGGAGTCCAGTAATCCAGTTGCTCCATCTGGAGGCTTTGCTTTTGGGTCTGGGCAAACAAGTGCCCCAAGCCTGGCAGGAGCTTTTGGTGGAGGCTCTGGATCCCAGTTTAGCAGCTCTACTAATCAAGCAAGCCAGAATCTTAGTAATTTCACGTTTGGCTCCACGAATACAGCTGAGAACAAGTCCACGTTTGGAGGTAAGCTTAAATGTTGCTCTTATGTGCACTATTTAAAAAAAATCAACTCACAGGTGACTACCTTAGGGGTCCGCAGGGCAGTTTGTTTTAGTAGCCATGGTGGTAGGTTTGATTTACTTGTAATGTGCTAGTTTTATAATAGTTCATTGAGTTTTTTGAGAGAGTATATGGCGATATTTTGACTTGGGGTGTGGATATTGGGATTAAAATTTGTTTTGATGTAATTTGTTGCTGCATAGCCACCAGAATGATTTCCTGAATGTGGCATTGGATTGAGAGTTTGACATACAGAAAGAGCAGGCTAGTACCCTGGTATGTGGGATATTTGAAAGATGAGAGGTCACATTGTTTTATGCAGCTGGTTTCTCGTTGCTTCAGGAAAATAGTATAAAAAGTAATTTGTGTTTTGCTAATGTTTTGATTAGAGAAAACACTTTAGGGGAGGGTTGTGTTACAGTCAGCAGTAGATACATTTAAGACTACTGCTGTGGCAAAAGCCTAACTGTGCTTTAGATGTCAGGAACTGATTTTCAGCATCATTTAGAAATGAGTCTAAGCAGCTTGTTAGACAGAGCCCAGTTAAAATGTTTTGGGTGGTGCCAATCTTGGCGTAGTAAATGTAACAGACTAAAATGCTTCTAGTCTCCATCTTGCACAAAATGGTGCTGCAAGGTAAGTATAATTTGTATATGTAATATTTAAAGCTTTAAGTACAGCTGCCTTTTCACCTGGTTGTAGTTTTGTTTACCAGGTAGGTAAACTGGTCTGAAGACCCTTTTTAGTCATGAGCAAATAATGAAAATGTGAAAGTGTATTAAATGCAGTGTGTAACATATGTGGAAAGTAGTAATTGAACGGTTTATCATATATTTAGCCATGAGATTAAAAAAGAGAAAATGTTAATGGATAATCTTGAGGAACGGTTTATCATACATTTAGTCATGAGATTAAAAAAGAGAAAATGCTAATGGTTAATCTTGAGGCACTGGACTATAAGATATCTGGTACATGATTATAGTACATTTGTGGTAGCAATGTTAATGTGTAAGGACAGCAGAAGTGAAGCCCCTCATACATTCATTCTAAAAAAAAAATCAGCAAATGTAGAGAGTGCACCTGTATGAGGTATCTGAAATTACTGTTTCAGTATTCCTGACATAAAGGTTGTCGCCACTGACATCTGAATAGGGTACCAAAGCTTTACCTTCCTGAGGTTGTATGTCCACAAGACCTTGGCTTATACATTGGAGTATATAGACTGACGTACGAGTGTGGATCCTCAGGCTGTCACAATTCCAGCATGAACACAGGTCACGCATCCGTCGGACTGACCACTGTTTGGTCATTGGAATCTTTCATTTGTTTATACAAATAAGTGTCCTGTTGGGGAACGTTTTTACTTCATGTGGCTGAAAGTTGCTAGATGTTAGCTAGAATGACTACATGTGTGTGGCAGGCAGATTGTGTAAAAGGGCTTGCATACCTAAGTGTCTGTCTGGCGTAGGCCCAGAACTCAATCAAAAATCTTGAATCTGTCAGTCATTTGTTCCCAAAACCCTTATGTTCAGGCTTTCATCTCAGCATCTTTGTAGAGACTCTACATCTTAAATATTTGACCCAGTCCAAGATGGCTGGATCTGCATCCTCTGGCATCCCTCTTCACCAGAAGAAAAAGCTAGAGGCCCAGAGCAGATTCGCAGTCTACCATACAAGACTCCTGCGGAATCACTAAGGTTTCCGAACCTATGGTACACTAGGTTACCTCTCAGTTGACTGCTACCGAGATCCCCATTGGAGGCTGGTGTGGCTTCTAAGTCTTTGCAGATACTTAGTGAACCATGGCTCATTTCCAAAGGACCTCATGACATCCCTCCAGTTGTAGTTAGGGAAGAGATCCCAGGCTGTCTAATAGAAGTTAGACAGGGTTCCAAACTTCTGCATCTCATTCAGGCAGACATGCCTAAAGTGAGAGGAGAAGAAAAAAAAAAAACTAGACATGTGGCTTCTCCCTCAGCAGCTAGGGGAAAGGAGTGGACAAATTTCTCACAGGGAGTTTGCAAAGCTATTATGTCTTTTAGACCTCCCATCTTTGGGTCTGCTTAAGCACCGGCTACTCCTCATAAAACTCTTGGTTTCCTCTTCTGAAGAAGAAGACTATGATTATGACCATTCTCTAAATTATTCCTCTCAGCTGCTTTCTCCTAGACAAATTTCTTCAGATGAAGACTCTGTTACTGGGATTCCCCTACTGAGGAAGCTTCCTTTTGAGAGACTATTTAGAACATGAAACATTTTGAATGGCATTCCACTCTGATCTCTAATGTTCTGAAAAGGTATTACGGCTTCTTGGAAATGGGTACCCCCCTACTCCTTCTCCAGTCCCCTCCTATCCTTGAGGTTTTCTTGAGTGCCTTTCAGTCCACCTCTTCTGCACCCCATTCCCAACCATCAGCTCCTAAAAGGCCAGACATGTTTTACAAGGTGCCTAATGACCTAAAATAGTTATACAAGAATCTTGTGCCAGATCCCTCTGCAGTATGTATGTCTCTTCCAAGAAGCTCTATAAGCTTCTGCTCAGTGCTGTTGTCCCATCTACTGACAAAGATTGTAGAGCAATGGATATATGGGGAAGGGTGGTTTACCCTTCTGCTACCCTTACTTTTAGGACTTTTAACTCTGACTCAAATGACAAAGTACGTGATGTTGGTCCTGCACTCCTTAAACAGTTATCACAGGCCACTGAAATAACTAGACATAGTATTTAAGTGCAGTTTTGATGTGTAGATGTTCCTTTTAGGACATATATTGGATCTGTTTGCATGGCTTTGCAGTCAGTCTATCCCTGAGGAATTTAAATCAAAACTTTTTGACTCTGCCTTGGAAAAATAATTATTGTTTGGTCCCTAGGCTGCCAGTCTGTTCAAAACTCCCAAAGATCAAGATAAGACTATGAAAGACGGCAGACAGATTCTACTCTCCTTAATTCCTGGGTACCATAGGAACTACCCATTTAAATCTTATTTCTTAGAAGGGGTCCCAGTACATTTCAGAAACCTAGAAAATTCCTAGAAAAGGTTCTCTGACAAAAAACATAAGGAGCCTCTAGTGGGTAGCCCTCCTTTTGGAAGCAGAAATCTGACTACCTTTGCCAGCACCCCTTCCTCTGCATTCAGCCCATTACTCCTCTTTCCCAAATACTCATTTTCCCTGACCAGGTAGGAAGCTATCACCACATACAAGTAGGTCCTGTCCATCGTCAAGGATGGTATATGCCATGTACTTGGAAAATATTTCCCCACTAAAAGGCATGCCAAAGTCTCCTCCCCAACCGATTGTCCCTTCTTGCCCACATTATTCAAGACCTCTTAAATCGGGTCGCCATCAAGCAAGTCCCAAGGACTTCATGGGAAAAGGATTTTACTCCAGGATTTTAGTGCCACACAAAAGGCAGTAGAAGCCCATCCTAGACATGTCTCTTCTAAACACTTGAAAGTACCATCTTTCAAAATGCTCTGCACTCTTCTACCTTTCATTCTCCTCTCAAGCTTTTAGTGCCCCAACATCTGAAGGATGCCTTCTTGCACATGCCCATTTATTCCTCTTGCAGGATAATCCTTAGGTTTTTCTTTGTCTCCTTGCATTCTCAGTGTACTGCTCTGACTTCTGGTCTTTGTAAAGCTCCAAGGGTGTTCAGTGTGTCTAGTTCCAGTAGTAACTTTCTTTCAAATCCCTTATTTTAAGCATCTACACTTCACACTCCAACTGCTGACAGGTTTGGGTTTCACTATCAATTGCAAAAAAAAAAAAAATCCCATGCTGTCCCTACATAGGAGCTGGATTTCCTGAGCTGCTGACTGAAAACAGAAAATGCATGCTTCCCTCCCACAAGAGTCCTTCAGTTGCTTCCTGTACCTTCTCTGACTGCCAAGGAATTCCTCAGGATGCTAGGCTTCATGGCTTTGATTATACCAACACTACTCTTAGCCAGACTCCACATGTGAAAATTCTAGTGGTACTTGAAAGCACTCTGGTCCCAGCATGCTCATTCTCTAGAATTTGTCCTCCCACTTGTGCCATGCCTGAAGAAGGAAATGAATCAGTGGATTCACCAAATTTCTCAGAACCAGGGCTTCTCCTGCAGACACTATCCCCATTCAGGAAATGTTTTCAGATGTGGGGTGGGGAGCAACCCTGGGAAACCTAAAAGTCCAAGGCCTCTGGTTTCCCCTCCATAAGGACGCAACACATCAACGTCAGAGATGAGTGCTCTGATCCTGGCCCTTCAAACCTCCAGGTAATCTCTCCTTCCAGGTCCTTTGAAGCTGTTCACAGATAACACCACGGTTCTCTGGTATATGTGAAAAAGCAGGGGGAAACAGTCCTACCTACTTTGCAGATTAGCGCTCCAAGCCTAGGAGATTGCTCTTCAAACAAAGTTAAATTTAGCTGCGGTTCACATTTTATCAGCTCTGTAATATTCAGGCAGACACTTTGAGCAGATCCATGACACAAGCTCATGAGTGGATAATCCACAGGGATGTGTTTTAGGACATTCTCCACCAGTGTGGTACTCCTGAGACTGCTCTCTTTGCCTCCCCTATGAACAGACAACTTCCAAAGTTTGGTGCCAAAGTCCCACAGCTTCTGGTTTGGAAGGTGGACACCCTATCATTCTCCTAGAAGGGGATGTTTCTCTATGCATTCCCTCTTCCCCCTAATTCAGAAAGTCGTCCTGAAAATACAGAAGGACAGACCAAAAAAATCTTGTTGGTGACTCCCTTTTGGAAGCGACAGCATTGATTCTGTCTTCTGCAATTAGCCAAAGACAATCATCACAAGCTACCTCATGGGATGGGTCTACTCATACAAGGTAAGGTATCTTTCATTCACCCATATTTGGCAACACTGTACATGACCTTGTGAGTGAAGGGCTTCTGATTCCTTTCAGACACCTTTTTTTTCTGAGGATGTGCTTCTAGTCCTGCAGGAGGCCAGGAAACCTAATACAAGGAGATCCTACTTGTCAAGATGGAAGAGATTCTCCATCTGGTGGCTTAAGAGACTAGATCCATTTTCAGTGGATAATCCCTCTAGTCCTTTCTAGTGTGAACTGCTCAAGGCTGGACTGGCTTATTCTTCAGATAAAGCCCATTTATCTGCTATTTCTGCATGTCTCCAAACCAAGACCTTTGCAAGGACAGCAGGTGCTCGGGCCCAAAAAGGAAAACGTAAAAAGACAAATAGCCAGCACTCAACTGGAGCAATCATCTTTTAATTTACAAAAACAGACCGGTTTTGGCCCACTGGCCTTTTTCAATGTAAAACACCATCAGTACATATCCCACCTTATATATCCAAACATAATAGAAAAATTAAACCTCATTACACAATTACAAGTGTTCATTAAGACCAGGTGAAAAGTCCCCCCAATTTCACAATCCAAGATTTTTCTTTTCTGTTTAATGCATTATGCCAACCACATTTCATTGATCTGTGCCCAAACACTCTGTCAATAACAAATTTAAAGGTAGCTGTCTTATGCATGATATGTTTATATAAAGCATTAGCTGAATACTTATTTCTAATACTACTAAAATGTTTTAAAATGCGTAACTTTAATGGTCTGGAAGTCTGACCAACTTAAAAAGCTGCGCAAGAGCAGACTGCCAAACAGCCCAATCACTGTTACATTTACCAAACATTCTAATAGAAAAAAAAACTTAGATGTATTTCTACTTGAAAACTCTCTTGTTGGACAAATACATTTTCAGAAAGAACAATGGCCACGAGGGTAACAACCAACCACTTGTGTGCCATCTATAGTAGTTTGCACAAAATTTGTTGAAGGCAAAAAATGTTTGTAATGACTAAAATAACTAAAGTTTTTCCTTTCCGAAAAGAAAATTAACTTCTTTGACCTAATAACTCACATAATCTATCATCTGTCAAAAGGATGTCCCAATGTTGTCGTTTCAGATGTACTACTACCTATGGCAGAAATACTCACAGATTTTTAGATTGGTACAATTGTGAGTTATTAGGTCAAAGATGTTCATTTTCTTTTCGGAAAGGAAAAACTTTAGTTATTTTATTCATTACAAACATTTTTTGCCTTCAACAAATTTTGTGCAAACTACTATAGATGGCACACAAGTGGTTGGTTGTTACCCTTGTGGCCATTGTTCTTTCTGTAAATTTATTTCTCCAACAAAATAATTTTCAAGTAGAAATGCATCTAAAGCTTTTTCTATTAGAATGTTTGGTAATTGTAACCGTGATTGGGCTGATTATTTGGCAGTCTGCTCTTGCACAGCTTTTTATATTGGGCAGACTTCCAGAACATTAAAGTTATGCATTTCAGAACATTAAGTAGAAGTAGAAATAAATATTCAGCTAATGCTTTATATAAACGTGCCATCACGCATAAGACCGCTACCTTTAAATTTATTGTTAAGAGTGTTGGGGCACAGATCAATGAAAAGTGGTTGGCATAATGTAGTGAACAGAGAATAAAAATCTTGGATTGTGAAGTTGGGGGGACTGTTTTCACCTGGTCTTAATGAACATTTGTAATACTTATTTAATGGGGTTTAATTATTTCATTATGTTTGGATATATAAGGTGGGATATGTACTGAGGGTGTTTTACATTGAAAAAGGCCAGTGGGCCGAAACTGGTCTGTTTTTGTACATTAAGATGTTTGCTCCAGTTGAGTGCTGGCAATTTGTCTTTTTACATTTCTGCATGTCTGCCTTTCTTTTCCCCCTTACTTCTAAGTTAGAGGTCACACTTTTCTTAAGGGGGGGCACTATCTGGAATTTTTTGCTAAAGGAGTTTGTTTACATTTTAGTACTCTAAGTCACATGTTCACCTAGAGGCAAGGTCTTCAGAGAGCCTTTTTATCATAGTGCAGGTCAGATTACACAAACTCTAAGTGGGTGTTTAGAGGTAGTGCTTAGAACTTACAGTTGCAGTTTGTCCTTTTGTATTTTCCTTCCACCACTCATGAGCAGTTAGATTTGCTGAATGACTGGATTTTACTCAGCTGGAGATGCTGTCTTGTTGCACACAAACCTGAGGCCTCTTTAGCAATGAAGTGATAGCTACTTTACTATGTACTGTTTTTTGCAAAACTGTATCTAATTATTCAAGCCTAGGCAATAGTATTTTTCATGCTTGTGGCTACAAATCTTTTTCCCTCCATTGGCAATTATTTTTCATATGGTCTGTTATTACTGTGTGTGTGTGCGTTCATGTAGGTGCACTTTTATAATCATACAGATTGTCCCTCATTTTATAGCACAGCATTGCTTTGGACAGTTGTGCCTTGCAAAGAAACATGTTGAGTAACAAATGTCTAAATATTCTAAAAGAATAAAATATTTTGCATCTTATCTGTCAAAATGTCATGCAGCATTGGAACTGAATCTAATCACTGTTCCAAAAGTATTTTCTCATTAGCTGATGCTGTATGTTGTCCTTCAGAAATCACACCATAATTATTTGTCTAATAGTGATTCCATCCTACTGGATTTCTTTCCTCACTTTTTTTTGTCATTCATTGTGGTAAAATGTTTTCAGATTTCACACATTTCCTGAATGATTGAAGTAGTTAGTTTACACTGATTAGCATTTCAAAGTTGAAGCAAATGCAGTCTATACATTTCACCATATACTTTTCAGTACCATTCCTAGTATATTACAGCAGGTAATTACAGGGGTACTTTTACTAAGGCAGTAAAAATTCAAGTGCTGTAACCAAAATCTCATGCCATCAATAATCCTATATTTTGACAAGTTTATAGTAGCTATCTTTCTATGTATGTAACACATAATCTGTTTATATTCATGTGGTTTAATAAGTTCATAGGTAGGTACTAGGCTATTGGCCCTAGGGCCTATAGAAGCCTAGCCAAAAAGGTACCCTGGCTTTCGCCACCCAAGAAAATGATTTTCCTGTGCCCCTGTTGAGCAGAGCCACAGAAGTGATCTCTGGGGTGAAATTTCCCATTTCCCATCCAATCATCAAGATCTTTCTTGAAGAGTGCTAATGAGGAGCTTTGTTTGATATAGATAGGTAGTTTGTTCTAGAGTATGGGAAGTCTCTGGGATAGGAATCTATCCCTCCAGCATGTTCTGTCTATTGTGGTGACAAGGTTTAGGGCCCTAGAGTGGTGTAGTTAGGAAGGATTGGGATTTCTTAAGTGGAGCATGTCCAGCAGCTCTGGGTTTAACATAGCTTTGTATGTTATGCAGAGATTGCCTCTGAGTAGGCGATATGCGACGGAGTAAAGCTGGAGTTTTTTTAAACTGTCTGCGTATTGCATCTGTCAATGCCGGTAATCCTCTTTGTGAGGTATTGCTGCAGCCTTTCCAGTTGTAGATGTCTTGTGAGGTACATACCAAAAGGGGCATTGTACTCTAATGGGTCTGAGTGATGAGTAGAGGGGAACAATTGCCTCTTTTTTCCTGGATGAGAAACCTTCTGTGATGAGATGTGCCACTTAGAAGCATTTCCTGACTACTATGGCGATATGATTATCAAAGGAGAGACTACTGTCCACCAGTGTCCCAAGGTCTCTTATCACACTTGGTGTTAAGTAGGACTACCGCGTATGTGGTAGTTCATGGGTACAGAGTTTTTACCAAAAGGGAAGACTATGCACTTTTTGGCATTGAGCTTGAGGCCATGGCTTTGACACCAGGCTTCTGTCTAAGTGAGGCCCTTTTGTAGGATGTCCACATCGTTAGGAGTTGCGATTGTCTCCTAGTTTGAAGTCATAAGTCATCTGCAGACTTCACTAGCCAAAGACCTTCTGTGTTGATCTTTACTTCAGAAAAGTGGATACCAAACAGGAGAGGACCCAGGACAGAACCCTGTGGTACTCCACTTGTCATTGGTCTTAAGTCTGATTTGGAGTCTGCTACTTTCACAGTGTGGGTTCTGTCAGTGAGCCAATTGACAACCCATCTTGTGACAGGGATTTATACCTAGTTTAGTGAGTTTATCTATAATTCCAGAGTGGGGGATGGTGTCAAAAGCCTTGGCAAGATCTAGATAGGCTGCGTGAACCACCTTACCCTCATCTGTAGCTTTGGTGACTGCTTCAAATTAGTCTGTCAAGTTTGAGACATGATCTGCCTTTTACAAACCCGAACTGGGTGGGGTCCAGAGTTTGGAGATTACAAGTTCCATGATGATATGTTCCATGGCCTTGCAGACCAGGCTCGTCAGGCTAATGGGGCAGTAGTTCCCGGGGTCCGTGGTGGATCCCCCTTTGTGGAGTAACCGTCGCTGTGCACCATTCAGTGGGCACAAAGCCTGAGGTGAGGCTATGATTGAACATGGTACTTAGGTGGGATGCCAGTTCGTTCTGTAGTTTGTGTAGAACGCAGCCTGGGATGTTGTCGGGTCCCATGGATGCTGTGTTCTTGGCTTTGGAGAGTATGGTTTTTACCTGTGCAGCCGTGATTACAGGAACTTTACATTCTTCTGTTATAGGGATAGTCCCTTTAGGGGGATGAGAGGGGGGAGTAAAGTTAGCACTGAACCTATCTGCCAAGATGTTGGCAATTATCAGTTGGTTCTGTGTATTTAGTGCCATTGTGCTATAACTCAGAGCAGATCTGAGTATTGCCCTTGAGATTCTTGACATAGCTATAGAATGCTTTGTGGCTCTCTTTAGAAACAGTGGCGCTTTTTGTTTTTGTAACTACCTTTGGAGAATTTTATGAGGGATCTCTGCTTCTTACTGAGGCTGACCAGGGAGATGTTCTTTGTGTTTCACTGTTGCAGTCATTACATTTGGGTTATCTGCTTGCAGCAGCCCTCAGTCGGTCTGATTAAGTCTTGGGTCCTGCGTTGGATGCTGTCCCTTCTTTATGACGTCTGGTCGTCTGGTATAAAACATGCAGCCGACGCTATTACCCAAGTCTTTCTTGCCGTGCAGTGCCCGAAGCAGAAGCAGTTCGCAAGTGCCGGTTGGCCGACTCCTGAAATTTTCGTTTTTGAGTTTCAGAACTGAAGACTTCAACTAAAGCTAAGTACCCTGTTGGGGAAACTTTTTTTTCTTGCTCCTTACCGATGTCAGAAACCTGATTCAATGACTTGCTTTTAAAACTTCCAAGCAGTTCCCAACTGAATGCTCCTTTAGGCGGAAAGATTGGTCTGCAGGCCAAAAACTGGGAATTCCTTACCCAGGACAAATGGGTTTTAAATAGTGTCCCAAGGATGCAGATTTCACTTCCACACGTTACCACCAAGCGGGTGGCCAGATCTACCCCCAAATCAGTGGGCAGAGACCCATAATCAAGTTCTCTCTCTCTCTTAAGCATGGGGCTATTCAGTTGGTACCAGAAGAGGAAAAGGGACAAGGTTTCTATTAGAGATTTTTCCTGGTACCCAGAAAAGGCAATACATGGCGTCCTATCCTGGACCTTTCTACTCTAAACACTTTACTGGTGATTCCCAAATTCGAAATGATGACTCTTCAGCTGCTTCCTATGCTAGCCAAAGATGCATGGTTGGCAACACTAGACTTGAAAGAAGCATACCCGCACATCCCTGTCAGAGTTTTGCCGAAGATACCTACACTTCAAAGCAGGCTACATGCACCATCAGATGTTCGTGTTTCACTGTTGCAGTCTTTACACTTGGGTTATCCTGCTGGCAGGCGACCTGCAGTCGACCCGAGTTCCAAAGTTTGTCAGGCGTTGGTTGCTGTTTCCTCTTCCCTGACGTCAGGGGTATAAAAGTTGCAACCGACGCCGTTTTCTTCAGTCTTTCTTGCCACGCGGTGCCCGAAGCAAAAGCAGTTCGCAAGTGCCGGTCGGCCGACTCCTGAGATTTTCGAATTTGAGTTTCAGAACCAAAGTCTTCAATAAAGCTAAGTACCCCGTTGGGGAAACTTTCTTGCTCCAGACAGATGTCAGTAAAAGTTAATAATTGTATTTCTTGTGGGAAGCAAAAACCTCATAAGGACTTTCACTCTTACTGTATTCCTTGCCTAGGCCCTGACCACGATGTTGCCAGTTGTCGGTTTTGTGCTAGATTAACGCACTAGTAAACATTGGTTCGATTTTGCTTTACATTATTTTGGCCGAAGGTTTAATTGCATAATGCCGTCGGAACAACCGACTACCGGAATTTATAAAAAAACGCAAAGACAAAGAAAAGGACAGGCATCCGAGGTCCAAAACTGATGAAGCCTGTTCAGTTCTAGTCGCCGGTTCTCAGTGAGGTGCTTTCGCACCCCCTGACATCCGCTACCTCAGAGCCACAGTCCGTAACAGACAGCCACGTGGAAACACCCGAGGCCTGTGGAAACTCAGGGTATTGAGCCTACGGAAACTATTTCCTCAGATGGGTCCGGAGCCACTGAGCAGGCCTCGGCTTTTGAGGGTGTTTTCAGACCTTCACAGCTTACAATTAAGCCCACTACAGCAGCCAAGGCAAAGTCAAAAACACCATTAAAGACAAGGAAACAAGTACAGCATTCTCCTGAACAGTCATCCATGCCAAAGAAACAGATGCGTAAAATGGCCGAAGACCTAATTACTCTAATCAGGGGTTCCCATCCACCTCCTGACAAAAGGCCTAGGCAAGACACTGGCTATGATTGGTCTGACCAGGTTTCCATTTCCTCTGATTCCTCTTCTGATCAGGGATATTCTCTCCCTCTCTATGAGGGCTCTGATGCAGAAGAGTCTATATCTTCAGCCTCTCTGCCTGAGGATTATTCTTTTGGGGAAACCCTGCAC
Organism: Protopterus annectens; assembly: GCF_019279795.1. Lineage (NCBI taxonomy): Eukaryota > Metazoa > Chordata > Ceratodontiformes > Protopteridae > Protopterus > Protopterus annectens. The sequence continues at coordinate 472,021,605 of NC_056747.1, forward strand.
ACCATGAGGGAGCATTTCCACTGGGAGAGCCAGGATTATTCAGAATCCAAGAAAAGGCTCCGAGACTTTCTTTTATTGCCTCAGCAAAGGCCCCTGGCTATCAAAATTCATGCCTCAGCCATTTCAGCACAGAGCCCCACCCCCTCTTCTCTCACCCATTGCTCAAGCAGTTCCTCAGAGGGACCAAAAATTTAAGGTCACCCAGGAGAGCTCCAACTCCAGCCTGGGACCTTAACTTTATCTTGGAGAAACTCACTCTTCCTCCTTTCGAGCCAGCTGCTACTGCAGATTTAAAATTCCTTTCCTGGAAAACAGCTTTCCTTTTAGCAATCACTTCTGCAAGAAGGGTATCTGAATTACAGGCCCTTATGGCAGTGGAGCCTTTCACCATCTTTCATGTGGACATGGTGTCCTTCAGAACCAATCACTCCATGCCCAAGGTGGTATCCAGTGTGGCTCATAAGTCCATTCATTTGCCTACCTTCTTTCCTAACCCACAAGACAAAGGGGAACAGATACTGCACTCCTTAGATGTGCACAGGCAACTTGCGTTTTACTTAGCAGGACTAAACCTCAAAGGAAATCTGAACTGCTGGTGGCATTTGCTGCAGGGACAGAGGGGAAAGCTATTTTAAAGCAAACCATTTCAAAATGGATAGGCCACAACATTCATTTCTGCTATAAGCACCATGGGAAACCTATCCCACAGGGCAGCAGACCCCATTCAACCAGGGCTGCATCTACTTCCACAGCCTTTCTCAGGGGCGTTCCTACCAGGGACATCCTAGAAGCTGCTGCCTGTAGTTCTGTACATACTTTCACCAAGCATTATCATTTGCCAATTTTCTCTAAATCCAGAGCTGGCTTTGCCACTGCAGTCTTGCAGGGTCTTATAGCTTGTCCTAATTCTATGTCCTCCTCCCAACCTTAACTTAGGGAATCTACCCAAATGCAATGACTGCAACAGTGAAACACGAATATCATAGTACAGTTGTGTACACTTGCCATAAATGTAGATGTTAGTGTATTCACTGTTGTAGTCCTGGTTACCCACCCTTCAGCCCCCTTTCTTCTTTTGGCTATACCCTCTACTCTCCCTTACTATGCTCAAAAATCTTTTTGGTGTATTTGCTTTTTTGTTGGAGTTTTATCCTTGTAATTATAGATTTAATTGCTTCCCATTAGGGGGCACCTGACATTTGAGGCAAGAAAAACTCATTTAATAGCGTTGGCTGCATGTTTCATACCCCTGACGTCATGGAAGAATGGACAGCATCCGACGCAGGACCCAAGACTTTGTTAATCAGGCCAACTGAGGGCTACTGCAAGCAGATAACCCAAATGTAATGACTGCAGCAGTGAATGCACTCTAACATCTGCATTTATGGTAAGTGTACACATCTGTACTTTCCTCCAATCATGGGATTTTGCTCTTTTTTGCAGCAGTTTATTTTTTCTGTTGTAGAGTTTGTTTACGGCAGGGGACCACCAGATTGGCTTCCTTTTTTTTTGGAGGATTGCATCTCTGTTTTGTAACAGATAGCACGATCCATGCACTCGTGTAAGTGCTTATAACGTGCATTTGTGTAGGGTTCCGCAGTCGTACCTCTATTGTTTGTCTGGATGGGTGCCGCGAAGTTTGCCACTTCTGTCTTAAGCATGAAGTTGGTTTTGGAGGAATTATTTATGATGGTTTCCCTAATGGGGGTGGGGCGGGATGTGGATGTCTGGGATGATTATCTTGTGGTCTGATCTGACCAACTAGGAATTGACTTGTGGTGTGGAACACCGGTCACCCATGTTGGTAATGACCAGGTCTAGGATATTGCTGCCCCTGGTGGGGGCGTGGATAAGTTGATCCAAGGCATTGGAATTTCTGAATACCAGAAAACGTTGCGCAAAAGATTTGGTACATAAGTAGTATTCCCAGTTAATGGTGGGGTAGTTGAAATCTGCTAATATTAGGGTGTTGGGTTGTACCCTAATATTTTCCAGTACATCAAGAAATGAGTAGGAATCCTGGGGCATGTTGGGATCTGAAGCAAACTACAATTTGGATTGCGGTCTTGCCCAGAATTAGTTGCACTTGGATGAGCTTTTCTCCCCGGGCCTCTGCTGAAAATGGACCTACGTCCAGTCGGACACTCCCAGTCAACAAATGTAAATAAAAATTATGCTGAGCAACTAGCCTTGAGGTCTGGCTATCCTTAATGAATATGGACACGCCTCTGCCTTTAGTGTTTCGGTCCAGGTTAGGTGGCCGAAATGTGTGGTATGAATTATAGCCTTGTAATGCAGGGGTGCTGTCTGGAGCCTTGTACCAGGTCTCTGTAACTGCACAGATGTCTGTGTTCTCCGTTTTAAGGAGTGCCTCAAGAGAGTACTTTTTGAGGTTTAGACTTCTAGCTTTGAGTAGCATTACCCTCAGATTTTGCTTGCTTATACCTGTTACAGTGATGAATTTGTCTTTTGAACCTTGCCTAAAAAAAGCACTTATAGGGGTGGCAAGAACCTTATCCAGTATCCGGAATCCCAAGGGCGACAGGTGTGGGCCATCTCTGGAAAAGCATCATGGTCTGTCGATCATGTCATCCCAGGCAGACAGATACTGGATCCCCTTAGAATGACAACAGAAGCTTAGTCAATTGTTGAGGTCAGTCATTTTGTCCTTGTACTGTGGTATCATTTTGGATGATGGCAGGATGCTACTCAGGGCTAGGGTCATACCTGCCTGAGCTACAAGACTGGAGACAAAAACAACCTCTACATGTGTTACTGAATGTCTATAAATTTCAGATATGCTACACATCTGATAATGCAGGTGAATTGGGGAAACTGTTTGCAATGCATATAACTGTTGCAGAAGTGCACTTCAAGGTTACTACCGTCGAAAACTCGTATGTTACCTGCTAGATAACAAACTGGTTAATGGGTGTAGCCAACTGTACTGTTTGGGAGGCATGCTCTCTTTAAAAGTTACAGTAATCAAGGATATGTCTTTCTTGAGCTACCCAGACAGCCTTAAAGCACTTTGCTTTTTTCTGTTTTCCTATAGACTCTAGCGAGGTAATCTGTCAAACCTACATAGCCTCAAACGATCCAGTCTACTGTCACATCCGCAGAACTAGTAACATTGTAAATACCTGTTCAAGAGAACTCGTCTTCTACCATAACATAAATAGGCCCTGCTGGCAAGGTAGTTATATGTCCCAGCGAATCTCCCATTAACAGAATAGCCTTCCTTTGGATATAAAGCAAAGTAGCTCCCTGACCCTCTTCATGCATAACCTGGATGCATGGATGGGCATTCACAATTACAGTCTAGGTCTGGCCCCTGAAGCTGTCATTGAAGGTGGCCTAAAACTAGATATAAATTAGTCATGCCACTGGGTACTTAAAATGTGTTATTGTGGCCAGGCTACTGATGCTCCTCTGGTTTAATAGACCTACTGTTGACCCATGAATCTATGAACCTAAATGTGCACACTTCTTTCATTTTGGCATCACCAAACGCTAGCAAATCAGTATCCTTCACCAGACCCATGAATGGTATTCACAGACCTTATAAATCATCTGTGCAATCGGCTACATGATGGCATCACATAAGTGTTTTGCACTTCAGAGAAGTGACAAAACCTAAAAACATATATAGATGGAGTACTGTCATCCATGAAAGACCTTAGCATGACATGAATGAGCAACAATATTTACATAAGGCCTGCTAGTACACTTCTGGATGACCCAAACCATGCAAGCACACCCCCAGCCCCTGAATGAGAAATAGTATACTCACACTAAATGTATTGTCTACACAGCTAGACTGAAGATATCATGCCAGTGACAGAACAGTGTTCCCACTCAATATGTCACCTCTGGTGATTGCTCTCATTGCTATGCATTAATGATGAACCCTACAGCACCACACATACCACACCCCATACCCAAATGCATCAAATGAAAACAAGGCCATGTTGTCTCAGTCCAAGTATAGGACTGCCATCACCTTGTCAAATGTCCACAACAGTACACACAAGGTATGGCAAGTGTGTTGATGTCACATTTTAGGTCTTTGCAAATGTCTGACATAATACTGAGGCTCAGTTAAACATTGAATGGTAATGTAGCCATAATTACTTATTATGCAATACAGTACTATTATGCCAGGTAGTATAACATTCATACACTGAACACTGTATACATACTTTTCTGTCAGTTAACTTTCTCAGCAACACAGTTCTGCCATTATCCTACACTGTGGAATTATACTTTTAGGTACATCTGGGTGCTGACTAGCCTGCATCACATTACTGTACTGTTCTTGTGCGTGTTGTCTCTAACTCTGTGTGTGTGTGTTGTCTCTAACTCTGTGTGTGTGTGTTGTCTCTAACTCTGTGTGTGTGTGTTGTCTCTAACTCTGTGTGTGTGTGTTGTCTCTAACTCTGTGTGTGTGTGTTGTCTCTAACTCTGTGTGTGTGTGTTGTCTCTAACTCTGTGTGTGTGTGTTGTCTCTAACTCTGTGTGTGTGTGTGTTGTCTCTAACTCTGTGTGTGTGTGTTGTCTCTAACTCTGTGTGTGTGTTGTCTCTAACTCTGTGTGTGTGTGTTGTCTCTAACTCTGTGTGTGTGTGTTGTCTCTAACTCTGTGTGTGTGTGTTGTCTCTTAACTTTGTGTGTGTGCATATAACGAATAATCAGTGAATTTGTACAAAACATCGAACAAACTCTTTGGTGATTTTGGTGATCATCATTATCACCACCTACATCATCTAAAATAGTAATGGTAAATGTAAATCATGCTCTGTGACTGTTTGTACCTGCATAGTTGCATACATACCTCAATGTATAATTCAATACGCATTCATACGTAGGTGTATATATGCCAATCTTTGGGGGTTTTGTTTGCCTGAGTAATGTGCATGCATACGCCTATGTGTATCCATGCACATAGGCAATTTATTCACATAAGTATACATCCTGTAATTAACAGACATGGTTGATAGTACCATCCATATTCGCGGATACCAAAATAAAATATTTTCATGTTCACCCACAGATATGGTGCTTATGAAGTAGATGTTAATGACCACACAAATTTTCACACTCGTGATTGTGCTACAAATATATCTGAATTGGATATGCCCTGCATGCATACCTCTCAACTGTACAGATTTTTGCAGAATGTCCAGATTTCTGCCTCTCTTTTTTTTTTTTGCAAATCACTGAGGACTGAAGTAAAAAATGAGACATTTGAGTGTCAGACATTAGACCCTTCAGAAAATCCATGCTAATGCAAAACCTGTTAGTCTATTAATTTTCTAAGTTTGTAAAAGCAGTATTTAAAAAAGGTCCTTATTTTGGGGCCTTTGTCCTCCCATTATTTGTCTTTGTCCAGATTTCTTGCTCGAAGAGGTTGAGAGGTATGCCTGCATGATGACACTTAATGCAAGGTATGGCCTTGTACATTGTGCTATTTTCAATTTTTGAATACACGCCTACAGTGTTTTATGTCATGTAAGAGTGCCAGCAATGTACACAGATTAAATGGTACCTGTAATCAAACATTTAATTGTGCATTTTAATAAAAACGTAAAACTGAGATTTGTACTGCATTCTCTAAGGTACCATGAATTGATCTCTGTATGAAATCATTTAATTTATTCCCGTTATTCAGCTATTTGTTTATATATTAATTTCAGTTTGGTAACCCTGTAAGTGGACTGGCTGACAGACTCCCTCCAGTCACAACCTGACCTCCATGGTACAAGATACAAACAGAAAATGTAAAATAGAATAAAGTATTATACCACTTTCTGAAGGAATGTCAGTTTGGCAAAATGCAGAAGTGGAATTCAAGCAAGGACCCCGGGAACTACTGCTCCATTAGCCTGACAAGCCTGGTCTGCAAGGCTATGGAACGTATCTTCATGGACCTTATAAACAATGACATTGGTAAGCTCCAAACTCTGGACCCCACCTAGTTCGGGTTTGTAAAAGGCAGATAATGTCTGCTAAACCTGATAAACTTCTTTGAAGGAGTCACCAAAGCCGTAAATGAGGCTAAGGTGGTTCACACAGCCTAGCTCGATCTCGCCAAGGCTTTCAACACCATCCCCCACTCTGGAATTTATAGATAAACTCACTAAACTAGGTATAAATCTCTGTCACAAGATGGGTTTCCAACTGGCTCACTGATAGAACCCACACTGTGAAAGTAGCAGACTCCAAATCCGACTTCAGACCAGTGACAAGTGGAGTACCACAGGGTTCAGTCCTGGGTCCTCTCCTGTTTGGTATCTACTTCTCAGAAGTACAGGCTAACACAGAAGGTCTTTGGCTAATGAAGTTCGCAGATGACTGCAAACTAGGAGCCATAAACAAAACTCCTAACTATGTGGACATCCTACAATAGGGCCTCACTGAGACAGATGCCTGGTGTCAAAGCCATGGCCTCAAGTTCAGTGCCAAAAGTGCATTGTCATCCCTTTTGGTAAAAACTCTGTACTCATGAACTACCACATAGGCGGTAGTCTATTTAACACAGTGTACGAGACCTTGGGACACAGGTGGACAGTAGTCTCTCCTTTGATAATCACATTGCCAAAGTAGTCAGGAAATCCTTCTACATGGTACACCTAATCACAAAAGGTTTTTCATCCAGAAAGAGGTCATTGTTCCCCTCTACTCGTCACTCATTAGACCCATTATAGAATGCAGCGCCCCTTTTGGTATGTACCTCACAAGACATCTACAACAACTGGAAAGGCCACAGATATACCTCACTAAGAGGGCATCTGTTTGGGGCCGGTAACCCTATGTAGACCGTCTCAAACTGCAGCTTTACTCCATTGCATATTGCCTACTCAGAGGTGATCTCTGCCTAACATACAAAGCTATGTCAAACCCAGAGCTGTTGGACATGCTCCACTTAAAGAAATCCCAGTCCCTCCGAGCTACATGCTCTTAGGACCTAAACCTTGTCACCACAATAAACAGAACATACTGGAGGGATAGATTCCTGCCCCAGAGACTTCCCATACTCTGGAACAAACTACCTATGTATATCAAACAAAGCTCCTCATTAACACTCAAGAAAAATCTTGATTGGATGGAAGATGAGAAATTCACCCTGTGGATCACTTGTGTGGCTCTGCTCGACAGGGGCACAGGAAAATAATTTTCTTGGGTGGCGAAAGCCAGGGTACCTTTTTGGCTATGCTTATATAGGCCCAAGGGCCAGTAGCCTAGTACATACCTATGATGGATAAACATATAAGAAATGGAAGTGATATCAAATTAGAACTATAACTTTTAAAGACCAAACTAATAAAACTGGACAGACATATTAAACATAGTGTGAGATAGGATCTGGAAAACTTTGGGAAAAACTTATATAAGCACATTGTGCATAATAGAAAATCATTTTATATATATATATATATATATATATATATATATATATATATACACACACACACACACACCGACGCGCACGTACCCACACACATACATAAGATGTGGTAGGACTGAAAACCTACAAACTGTGTAAAATTTATTCTCCAACACAACAGATTATAAATATTATAATACATTAAATACATTAGCAAAACGTTAGCCCAAAACAGTTTGGGTTGCACAAAACTGGTGTAAAATTGTGCTAATATCCCGTTAACTTCGAAGTTGAAATCAAATTAAATTATATTGAAAAATAAATATGCACATTGGACACTATGTACAGGGATGAAATAGAATTAGCAACAATGATTTGAGAACCCTTTGGCATGAAATTACAGTATCTTATTTGTCATTAAAGTATGAGGAGATTCCTCAAGATTGGAGATGTGCCTATTTAAGGGATAGGTGAACAGGACAACCCAGAGTTACACAGACCCATAACTTAAGATTTGAGACCTCCACGTGTGCAACCCATATTTAAGGGACATGGGAACAGCACAAACCCAGAGTCAGAGACACAACTTAAGATTGGGGACATACACTTGTTCAACCCATATTTAAGGGATAGGGGAACCGGACAGACCAAGAGTCAGAGAGCCATAACGTTACTTCCTTTTTGTGGAAAAATAACGGAGAAGGGTGTCTGCATAATGTATCATCAGAGTTGTGTAGAGTAAGACTTGAAACTGCATATAAGCATGCATATATTGAAAATCTATAACTACCTGTAACATGATTTTCTGTAGTAAAACAACCATTATAAATGACAAGTGGTGCAATTTATGCAGACTTAATATCAGCCTTTGATAAAATCATACACAAAACAATGGTCAGTACATTAGAACAACTATTAACTGATGTAATTTTGATAATATGGATAGCCACATGGCTTACAAATAGAACATGACAAAGATACATTAACTGCACAGGTGAATCTCTAGGTTACAGTCAGGGTGTCCTTTAGAGCTCTCACTCAGGCCCATAACGTTTTACATCACGTCTTTCTGATCTATCTTTTTCATTTGTGGTGCTTTGTTGTCTGCATTCAGTAACTTTAAATAGGTAAACAGGTTGAATCTGTCACAGGACAAAATAACTTGAGTACTTCAAAGCATTTGGGCACAGGAGAATAATATGTTGATAAATTTATCAACAGTAAAGCCTATGAAATTTCAGAGAAATAGACTTGAAGAATGAATATTTAATACAGCACACTGATTTAAACTGGGGATTAATTTAATAACCTGGGTATATGGGTGGATCCAGCTTTGATTTTTTTTTTTTATCATACCAGTAAATTAGTTACTACAGGCTGTAAAAACAAAAAATAAAAAAATTATAAAGTCTTGGAAATCAGAAATGATGAAGTGATGGATTGTAAGTTACACTAGACCCAAATTAGCGTATGCAATAATTAAAAATCCTGTAATAAAACTAGCATAAGTATATTGGAAAGAGCACAGTGTAAAATATACCAAGGGCATGCATGGATCTGAAAGTTTCAGTTATTACAAAAGATTAAAATATTTGAACTTTTTACTCCATTTCATATTTATATTTAAGTGGAGACCTTAAGAAGAGAGTAATTAGAGACCACTACCGCTAGGAATGTTTTACAGTTATCAAAAAGTAGTAAAGAATCGGACCATCTGTGTAGGAGACGATACAGGAATGAGAGATGTAATAACTTGTTCTCTGTAAGAGCAGCTGACACATGGAATAACATTTCTAATTATAATAAAGGAAGTACTACTTTAGAATTTTTTAAGAATGCCTTCTTCACTAAAATGACTGTTCTGTTACATTTGTAAGCTAGAAGGGCATTACTGCCCATGCCTAAAATATCTGTATGTTATGTATGTACATGTATGTTTTTGTGTCTTTCGGCTTTTCCCGGTTAGGGGTCGCCACAGCGGAACTCCGGTCCGCTAATGATTGGCAGTAGTGTTTTTACGTGCTGGCTTGCTGGGCCTAATGCACAACCTTCAACGAAGGAACGCCCGTTCATGCATGTCGCCATACAGAAGACGCTCTGAGAATCGAACGGGCAACGTAAAATGTGTATATATAAATAAGCTGTTTAATCAACTGCCTATGTTACATGTACAAGGATGCATTCATTTTTATTTGTTTTATTTCTAGGTATAATGGTATTCATTAAACTAATGAGCATATATTACAGATATCTTGCATTGTCGTGATTGATCATTAAATTCTCTTGTTTGCAACAAAGTATATTTGCTCTCAGTTGCAATTTGCACTGTTTCACTGTACAAATGTTACATTATATAAAAAATACTGTAGCTAAATATGCCTAGATTAGTCATTAGTTGCAAAATAGTCCGATAAAACCATGTCTTCACATGAGACCTGTGTGTCTGCTTGCTTGTTTATTTTTTAAATAAATGAAATCACAATTTCACGTAGAATGTGTGCATGTTGTTTACTTATTTATGTATGTATGAATATCACTTAAAATTGTACTGGCTAGTTCTACAGTAAACTCTCAGTTAACCAGCACTCATGGGGAATGGTAGATGCAGGACAACTGTAGATGTTGTTTAGGGCGGCGCAGTGGTGCAGCGGTTAATGCTGTCGCCTCACAGTAAGAGGTTCTCTGGTTCGATTCTCGGCTGGGGTGCCTTCTGTGTGGAGTTTGCATGTTCTCCCTGTGTTCGCGTGGGTTTCCTACGGGTACTCCGGTTTCCTCCCACATTCTAAAGACATGCTTCTGGAGCGTTTCTCCCCGGGCCTCCGCTGAAAACAGGATCTGTGGAACCTAGTCGGACTTTCCCGGTCAACAAATGTTAAATAAAAAATAAATAAATGTTTGTGTTACCCTGCTGCAGTCATTGCACATGGGTTATCCTGTCGTCAGGCGGTCCCGCAGTCGGCCGGATTTCCAAAGTCTTGGTCCGACGTCTGTTGCTGTCGCCTCATCCCTGACGTCAGTGCGCCAGGGGTATATATTGCAACCAACGCCATTTTCTTCAGTCTTTCTTGCCGCGCGGTGCCCGAAGCAGTTCACAAGTGCCGGTCGGCCGACTCCTGAGATTTTCGAATTTCAGACCGAAGTCTTCTATAAAGCTAAGTACCCCGTTGAGGAAACTTTTCTTGCCTCAGACCGATGTCGGAAAAAGTTAACAATTGTATTTCTTGTGGGAAGCAAATACCTCATAAGGATTTTCATTCTTATTGCATACCTTGCCTAGGCCCTGATCACGACGTCACTTGTCGTTTTTGTGCTAGATTTAATAAACGTACTATTAAAAGACTATTTGATTTCGCACTACACTTTTTTGGTAGAAAATTTAATTACACCATGCCGTCGGAGCTACCGACTACCGGCGTGCACAAAAAGCACAGGGACAAGTACCGACAGCCCAGGCCTAAGCCCGATTCCAAGCCCTCGGTTGATCCGGCCTCCGGTTCTCCAGATATCAGTGAGGCTCCGACGCAGCCTCTAACTACCGCAGTTCTGGAACCCGAGACCGCCACAGACATTTTGACGGAATGTACTAGGCCGACGCAGCCTTTTACTTCAGGCCCTTTCGATGATTTACCTTCCAAGGACGTCGGTGCTTCTGAAACGCCATCGGTTTCTGAAGGCGTTTTCGGACAGACTCTTACAGTCAAAACGTTTTCCAAGTCAAAGACTACTCCTAAATCGAAAAAGGCTTCACTTCAGTCTCCTGTTCAAGGCCCTATGCCCAAGAAACAGATGCTCAAGATGGCTGAAGATTTGATTTCTCTTATCAGGGGTTCTCAGCCTCCTCCTGACAAAAGGCCTAGACAAGAGGAAGATTCTGCTTCCTCTGAACAACTGTCTATTTCTTCAGATTCCTCTGAGGACCAAGACTATGCCTTCTCTCCTTATGAAGATTCTGATGCTGAGGACTCTATTCCCTCAGCTTCCCCTCCAGAAGATTACTCTTTTGGGGAAACTTTACACACTATGAGGGAACATTTTCACTGGGAAGGTCAGGATTACTCTGACTCCAAGAAAAGGCTTAGAGAGTTTCTTTTACTCCCCACAACACAGACCCCTAGCCATTCCTCCTGTTTTTGACATTGTGGATGATGTCTATTTAGAATCCAGTTTCAACCCTGACTCTATACCTCCTGCCCCTGCCAAGCCTGACAGATACTCTAAAGTACCTGATTCACACAATTTCCTTTACAAAAGCCCAATAGCTGACCCAGAGACTATCTCCCAGGGTCCCAAGGGGGCTAAGGCTTCTATGGCTAAAAATCCAGTACCTTCTGAAAGGGATTAAAGAGCACTAGACAGATGGGGGGGGAAAGGTTTATACCTCAGCCACTTTAGCCATGAGAGCACTAAACTGTCAATTTCATATGCTTAAGTATCAGCAATTTCTGATCTCTCAGTTAAAACAAAAGATAACCACCCTCCCTCAGCAATCTGAATTGAAAGAAGTACAGGATTTGTTTCACGCCACCGAGCAGGTGGGCAAACATACTTTACAATGTGGGTTTGACTCTTTAGAGGCCTCCTGCAGAGCAGCCGTCACTGGATCAGTTATACGTAGGCATGCCTGGTTAAAGGAACAAAGTCTGCCTGATCATGTTAAAGCAAAGCTACTAGATGCTCCCTTACAGCAGGATGTTCTTTTTGGTGTTAAAGCAGAAGAAGTTTTAAAGAAAATGGAAGATAAGGCAAAATCAATGCAGGCAGTCAAAGATTTCCTACAAGTACAACCCCCTTGCTTCAGCAGAAACTGGCCAACAAAAAAATTGGTCCTTTCCAGCCTCAGACAGGCCTCAGAGGGGTAAATACAGGCGCCCAAGGGGCAGAGGACAACCACAAGCTCAGTATAAACCTCGCCATTGGGGCACTCCAACCCAAAAGGGAGGAGAAGACCGGTCTCAATCCACCAGAAGGCAAACTCAATGACTTGCACCTCAGCTGGGGGGAAAACTAGCACTATTTGCAGACAACTGGCACATGGTCACAAAGGACAAATGGGTCCTAGACATAATTTTACGAGGATACAGATTCCACATTAACACCTTGCCAATAAAAAGAGGAATGCCTAACCTGCCACAAAATCAAAGGGCAGAGGCTCAAAAAACAAATTACAGCTCTCATGGCCATGAGAGCCATTCAGAGGGTTCCAACTCAAGAGCAAGGCCAAGGATTTTACTCAAGACTCTTCCTAGTACCCAGAAAAGAAAATGCTTGGAGACCAATTCTGGACCTTTCAATCCTAAACACGTACTTATAAGTTCCCAAATTCAGAATGCTAACACTACAGCAGCTACTTCCCATGTTGGGCAAGGAAGCATGGCTGGTAACGTTGGACCCCAAGGAGGCATACCTGCATGTCCCTATCAGACAGAGTTGCAGAAGATATCTCCGTTTTCATTGCAGGTTCAACCCACTATCAATTCTCTGCACTGCCCTTTGGCTTATCTACTGCGCCCAGAGTATTCACAAAATGCCTGGCATCAGTAATTGCATACTGCAGACAAAGAGGAATTCAAATATATCCATACCTGGACGACTGCCTCATCCAAGCAGAAAGAAAAGACATTCTCCTACAACATCTTGCCTTTGTGAAGCATCTACTAAATTGTATGGGGTACACAGTAAAGGAAAAGAAGTCAAAACTAGTACCCTCACAAAAAATGACATTCCTGGGTGCCAGCTTGTACACAACGGCCTAGAAGGCTTATCTTACACCAGACAAGCAAATACAACTGACTCAATACTTCAAGACAATGGCAGCAAAGACCCAATTAACTGCAAGAAAAATTCTGCAGGCTTTGGGCTTCATGGCATCTTGCATTCTGATAATACCATTTGCAAAGCTGCATATGAGGAAATTACAGTGGTACCTAAAAAACGTATGGTCTCAACACAGCCACAGCTTGGTCACAGTGATATCTCTCATCCCCTGCCTTCAACAGGAATTTCTATGGTGGGCACAGGCATGTCACCTCAACAAGGGTCAGCCTTTCACCTTGCCCACACCCAGGCAAACTATCACAACAGATGCTTCAGACTATGCCTGGGGGGCACACATGGCAGGGCAATGCATTCAAGGCCTATGGACTGCAGAACAAAGAAAACTGCACATAAACCAAAAAGAGATGCTAGCTGTACAGAAAGCTCCAGCAGCCTTCAAGGATCTTCTACAGCCAGGACAGCTTGCAATAAAGACGGACAACACCACAGTAATGTGGTACATAAACAAACAAGGGGGCACACATTCCTACCCTCTATGATTGCAAGCAATAATCTTATGGGACACGGCTCTGGCCTACCAAGTACAGTTACAAGCTCAATTCCTGCCAGGACAGAAAATAACATTGGCAGACGACCTAAGCAGAAACATCAAAGATCCCCACGAATGGAAGCTAGACCCACAAATATTTACAATGATAACTCAAAGATGGGGCCTACCAAATATAGACCTGTTTGCCAGTCCTCAAAACTACCAGCTGACAAAATTTTGTACAAGGACATCTCACCATCAAGCTTGGAAAGTGGATGCTCTCTCCTTCAGTTGGAAAAACCTGACAGCATATGCCTTTCCTCCATTACTTCTCACAAAGGTACTTTTGAGGGTCAAAAAGGAGAAACCTCGAATGATTCTCATAGCCCCAGACTGGCCACGCCAGCACTTGTACCCGCTACTGAAGAATATGGCTCACAGCCCACCATGGATATTGCCTCAAATACCTCATTTGCTCACGCAGCAGAACAAGCAGATTCTCTACACAGCCAGATCAAAACCTTAAACCTGGCTGCATGGCAAATCAATTAAGTATCCAACCTGCACCTCTTTCACAAGCAGTACTGGATGTTATTCTAGAAGCCAGGAGGCCAAGCACCAGGAAGGCTTACTCGGGCAAATGGAAAAGGTTTTCTGCTTGGAACCAAGCTAAAGGCCAAGACACAACTCAGCCTCATATGCCTCACATTCTGCAGTATTTAGCTGAGATGTTGCATAAAGGACTTTCCTTCTCCTCAATTAAGATCCATGCATCAGCTGTTTCAGCTCACTACGACACAAATCCACCTTTATTTTCAAATCCTCTGCTAAGGCAGTTCCTCAGAGGGGCAAAAAACATTATACCACCTAGAAGAGCTCCTACACCAACATGGGATCTCAACTTTGTTCTGGAAAAACTAACGCTGCCTCCTTTTGAACCAGCTTTTTCTGCAGACCTTCAATTCCTATCTTGGAAGACTGCCCTGCTCCTGGCAATAACTTCTGCTAGGAGAGAGTCAGAATTACAAGCGCTTATGGCAGTGGAACCTTTCCCCATTTTTCATCAAGACCGAGTTTCTCTACGAGCTAATCCTTCCTTCATGCCTAAGGTGGTTTCCAGTGTAGCTTTAAATCAAACCATCCACCTGCCCACTTTTCTTCCCCAATCCACAGAACAAAGGTGAGAGGACTCCTGCACTCCTTGGACATTCACGGGCAGCTTTGTTACTACTTGGATAAAACTAAGGCTTTCAGAAAAACTGACCAGCTCTTTGTTTCCTATGCTACAGCTTCTCAAGGGAGGGCCATATCCAAGCAAACAATTTCTAAATGGTTAGGCCATTGCATACGATTCTGCTATACCCATCATGGGAAACCAGTTCCTCCTACCATTAGATCCCACTCTACCAGGGCAACAGCTACCTCTACAGCCTTTCTCAGGGGGGTTCCTACCAAGGAAATTTTAGAAGCTGCAACTTGGGAGTTCTGTACACACCTTCACCAAACATTATCACTTGCCTCTTTATTCTATGTCCAGGGCAGGCTTTGCCACTGCAGTTCTGCAGGGCCTCATTGCCTCCACTAACCCTCTGATGCCTCCACCCTACCTTAGCTTTAGGACTCAACCCATGTGTAATGACTGCAGCAGGGTAACACGATGAACATAGTACAGCTTTGTACCTACCATAAATGTAGATGTTCGAGTGTTCATCCTGCTGCAGTCCAGGTTACCCTCCCTCCAACCCCTCTGATCTACTGGCTAAATCTTTGCTATGCCTTACTGATGTATTTGCTTACAGCTGAGGGAATTTTGTCTCTGTACAGTGTTCACACCTTTTGGTACTAATTTGGATCACCTTTTTGGGGGCACCTGACATCTGGGGCAAGAAAAACTGAAGAAAATGGCGTCTGTTGCAATATATATACCCCTGGCGCACTGATGTCAGGGATGAGGCTACAGCAACCGACGTCGGACCAAGACTTTGGAAATCCGGCCAACTGCGGGACCGCCTGACGACAGGATAACCCATGTGTAATGACTGCAGCAGGGTGAACACTCGGAACATCTACATTTATGGTAGGTACAAAACTGTACTTTTCTGGTTGCTTGATAGTTACTATTAAAAATAGGCCGAACTAATACTGTACCCTGTACTATTTATTTGGTTTGACTTGTTCTCAGGTTGGGAAGAGAGGTAATTTATTCCTATTTTCACTTTAAAATTCTAAAACTAAAAACTTAAGGTATGTTTCTGCAGGGGGAAAAACCAAGTGCAACACATGAACATTGTACTGTATTTCTCTGATATTTTCTTGCCGGTTGCTTGAGAGTGAGTTGCTTGAGTTCCAGTTAACTGAGAGTTTACTGTAATTAGGAAAAAAGACTGCCTAGTAAATATAAATATACATGCAGAAAAAAATAATTTCTAGTGGTTTTGTGACACTTCAGTTATAACTGAAGGCATGCCTCTCAACCTGTAACAATAGAGACAAAACTCTTGACAGAAACATTTAATTGGCTGACGTAAGTAGTTACCAAAATCCAAGATAAGAGAATAGTGAGTGGTACCTTTACTCAAGAGTTAACAAGAACAATAAGGTGCAAAGCAGAAAACAGAATCCATATGGCTTGGAGATGATCAGGTACTCCCCATCATGTACCCTGTATCATTTCTCTTCCAACTATCACTACAGAACAGGTCCTCACCATACTTTCCACATTTAAAAACACTGCATAAATGGGCCCTGATAATAATCATGGATGCCCCCTAAACAGCTTCAAACATGACCTGTCAGGCCCACTAGAATCTCTGTTCAATCACAGCATCCAGACAGCTTTGTCTATAGGGAATTAAAGACTGCAACTGTCACCTTACTACACAAAGGTGGACCATCAACTGATCCAAGGAACTACAGACCGAGAAGTTTGTGTAATCTTACATGCAAAGTCATGGAAAGAATTATCACGGACCTGATTAAGACATAGGAAATAGTGGGGGGAAAAAATGGACCCATCCCGGATTCATTTTGTCAGTGGCAGTTAATGCCTACTAAACTTGGTGAACTTCTTCGAGAAGGTCACTAGAGCTATGGATGAAGGCAAAAATATTTTATTTATTTAAAATGTATTTACTGGGGAAGTCCTACTTGGAATGAGCCAGTTTTCCCCAGAGGCTTGGGGAGAAAAGCTCCAGATGCATGTCCTTCTAATGTGGGAGGAAACTGGAGCACCCAGAGGAAACCCACATGAATGTAGGGAGGATATGCAGACTACACAGAAAGTACCCTAGCCGAGAATAGCTTTTGAGGGAAATTGGCTAGGCTTAAAAGGTAAAGGGGCAGTTAGGCTATTCCTTACCTATGAAGATCTAATACATATGTCATTTTGGTTGGCATAATGGTTAAGATATTTGCCTTACAGACACAAGGTGCAGGGTTTGATTCTCTCATGGATTAATTGGTTAAGCTTAAAATGGGCCGCAAAGGCAGTTAGCCTAGTACTAGTCTATGAACGTATGTGCCACTGTGGTGAGAAAATTCTTCTACATGGTGCAACTTATAAGTAAGGACAAGGCATTCAGATCTAAGGAGAGCATAGCCCCACCATACTCAGCTGTCATTAAACCAATAATCAAATACAATACATCCTCCGGCATGTACCTAACCAGGCATGAACCAACAGCTATAGCAGCCACTCAAGTTCTTCACTAAGAGTAGAGGGTGCAGATAACATGTCCTATGTGGACTGCATCAAATCATTGTCCCTGTACTGAGTCTCCTACAGACTACCGAGAGGTGATCTATGTCTACCCTACAAAATATTCACTCATCCAGTCCTGATTAATCTGATACATTCAACAAGCAAACAGCACTGAAATTACCTGATCTAAGGATCTAAACCTCATCTGTGACAAGCAAAACATGTTGGAGGAACAGATGCGTCGGAATACACTTCCCATTCATGTCAAACAGAGCTCTTCTGTTATCCCATTCAAATGCAATTTGGACCAATAGAAGGGAAACTGTAAATTCACCCCCGGCTTGTCATCTGTGGACTTTATGGACAGGATCGGCTTGTAGATGCCCTAAGGTACAGGCATGTACAAAAGTCATTCTAGTCCTAAGGCACTGATTATAAAAACTGTGGCATGAATGGCTAGGCTTAAAAAGCTTCTTCAACCATTAGCCAAGTAATTTCTTATGATCTTAAGAGTTTTTTTTTCTTTTTTTTTTTTTTGTTAGTGAGTTGCAAATCCATGAAATTGCTTTCCTCAGAAAACTGTGAAACAAGAACATGTTAAAATCCAGAAATATATATCTTCTGCTCTTTCTGCTGTTCCCGTTAGAGGTTGCCACAGCGGATCATCTGCTTCCATTTCTTCCTGTCCTCTGCATATTGCTCTGTCACACCCAACCACCTGCATGTCCTTTCTCACCACATCCATAAACCTGTTCTTAGGCCTTTCTCTTTTCCTCTTCTCTGCAGCTCCATCCTTAGCATCCTTTTCCCAATATACCCAGCATCCCTCCTCAGCACATGTCCAAACCAATGCAATCTCACCTCTCTTACTTTGTCTCCAAACCATCCAACCTGAGCTGACGCTCTAATATACTGATTCCTAATCCTGTCCATCCTTGTCGCACCCATTGCAAATCTTAACATCTTTAACTCTGCCACTTCCAGCTCTGATTCCTGCCCGTTTGTCAATGCCACCATCTCCAACTTATACAACATAGCTGGTCTCACTACCCTCTTGTAGACCTTTCCTTTCACTCTTACTGGTACCCGTCTGTCACAAATCACTCCTGACACTCTTCTCCACCCATTCCACCCTGCTTGTACTCTCTCTTTCACCTCTCTTCCACACTCACCATTACTCTGAACTGTTGATCACAAGTACTTAAACTCATCCACCTTTGCCAACTCTACTCCCTGCATCCTCACCATTCCTCTATCCTCCTTCTCATTCACACACACACACATTGTCTTAGTCCTGCTGACCTTCATTCCTCTCCTCTCTAGAGCATATCTTCATCTCTCCAGGGTCTCCTCAACCTGGTCCCTACTCTCACTACAGATTACAATATCATCTGCATGCATTGTAGTCCATGGGGCCTCTTGTCTGATCTCGTCTGTCAACCTGTCCATCACCATTGCAAATAAGAAAGGGCTCAGAGCTGATCCTTGGTGTAATACCACCTCCACCTTAAACACATCCACCACTCCCACCACAGACCTTACCGCTGTCACACTACCCTCGTACATATCCTGTACCACTCTTACATGCTTCTGGTACTCCTGACTTCCTCATGTATACCACAACTCCTCTCTAGGCACCGTATCGTATGCTTTCTTCAAGTCCACAAAGACACAAGGCAACTCCTTCTGATCTTCTGTATATTTCTCCATCAACACCCTCAGAGCAAACATCGCATCTGTAGTGCTCTTTCTCTGCATGAAACCATACTGCTGATCACTAATCATCCCCTCCATTCTTAACGTAATGTCCAATACTTTCCCATAACGTCAAGCTGCGACTGATACGTTTTATCCCTCTATAGTTACTACAGCTCTGCACATCACCCTTATTCTTAAAAATCGGTACCAAAACACTTTCTCCACTCCTCAGGCATCCTCTGACTTTCCCAGATTTCATTAAACAATCTGGTTAAAAACTCCACTGCTATTTCTCCTAAGCACCTCCATGCTTCCACTGGTATGTCATCTGGACCAATGGCCTTTCCATTCTTCATCCTCTTCATAGCTGTCCGTACTTCCTCCTTGCTAATCTGTTCTACTATCCCCACATCATCCAACCTGCTTTCTCTTCATTCATCAGCCCCTCAAAGTACTCTTTACATCTGCTCAACACACTCTCCTCGCTTGTGAGTACGTTTCCCTCACTATCCTTTATCACTCTTACCTGATGCACATCTTTCCCAGCTCGGTCCTTCTGTCTAGCCAATCAGTACAGGTCCTTTTCTCCCTCTCTAGTGTCCAACCTTTCATACAACTCTCCATATGCCTTATCCTTGGCCTTCACCACCTCTTTGCCATGCTCCTCATCTCCTTAAACTTCTGTCTACTTTATCTCTCTGACAATCCCACTTCTTCACCAGCCTCTTCCTCTGTATACTCACCTGTACTTAATCTCTCTAAATAACTTGCACCTTAATAGGCAGATTAGTTGGACTTGGACATGCTTGTCTGATTAAGTTCTAGGTAGCTGTATTAAGTGCATCTACAGTAAATTTATGCAATGTCATACTATTTACTTTCGAGGTCTTTGATATTTTCATTACATGGTTTTGCCAGCCTAAGATTCTATCCTGTATACAAATGTTGCATTATTCTTTTAACTAGATTACCCGTCAGAGCTCAACAATATTTTAGGCAGTCTTGGTGTGCAAGCTCCCTACATGACAAGCTTGTTGTCACTAAATTGAAAGTGACAGTAGCTGGGAGCATTTTAAGCTGCTTGGATGCAACTGAAATAAGGCAAAATGAAATTGCTGTGTGGCAAGATTCCTAGACATTGTGCATACTGCATAGGGACTGTACAAAGGGAGTACCCATTAAAACCATATACATACCCATTTATAAAAATAGTGACATAATTTCAATTTGTAAGTATACTAATACATGTGGTGTATTTCATCATCCAAGAACTCCTATCACTGTAATGTTTTAGTAATCAGTGGTGCACTAAATTCCAAATCAGATGACATACATGTCTACCAAGACATTCAGCCATACCTTTGAAACCCCAGCAAGTTAATACAATACTATACTAGGCTTTGAGAGCAACAAACATTATGTCATATCTTCATGAAGAAGTATATGAGCACAATGAAGAACAGTAGCTCCATGGGCACAAAAAAAAATCCCAGTAAGTTTTACTAGTGCTGTACAGTATTCTCTTCTACTACAGGGTTTGTTCACAAGCTATGGCAGTGATCCATAGTGGATCCTATCCAAATGGAGGGTCTACTGCTTCCTTTGGCAAGTATCGAACCATTAGTGTGTTCAGTAAAATTTACAAGGAAGAAGAGGAATATTGTACTTGTTCAGGTAGGCGTAGGCGGCCTTTTGCATCCGGATAATACTCACTGTCATTATGAGATCATGTCTCTGGACAAGATGGTGGTATGGCATATCAATAAATACACATTAATGACAATAAAAACGTCAATGAACTCACAGTGAAATGAGCAATGAGATTTGGTCATTACCTGAATGGGTCAGTTTTGCACCCAACCAGCTTTAATGTCCTTTATGGTCAAATCAGACCACAAGTCATAATCCTTAAACTCTTAGTGCAAGAAATCTGAACAAAGCCTAAAATGTGACAAGGGCACATAAATGGGGTCATATTTTAAATTTTGCAATTATAAGTTTAGAAAAGAGATACAGTAACAGATTTTTGCAGTAACACATTTTTTCTGAAGGATATGAAGTCAGAAATTCAAATGCATATCATTAATTAGTGACTTCGGCCCTCAGTAATTTCTTTGAAAACCACAAATTTTATGAGGAGCAAATCAAAAATGTGAATCAAAGACCTGGACATTCTGCAAAAATCTAGACAATTGAGAGATATGCTGCAAATTATTCACATTCTGCATAAGACTGAAGTCTGACTCCACTCTGAATACGTAAGTATTCAGAAATTATACAAAGGCTTATCTACCAAAACTGAGTGATGATGTGGCTAATTTCAAAAGCTCCCTCCATCTCGACAACCCCGGCATACCTCTCAAGTGTTCCGACATTAGCAGGATGCCCATAGTTTTCGTTTGCTCCACATAAAATTTGTGGTTTTCTGGCAGATCAGTGAGGATTGAATTCACCAAATGAAACCCATTTGAGTTTCAGACTTCATTATTCAGAAAATGTATGCTAATGCAAAACCTTTTACTCTAGCAACTTTCTGACTTTATAAGAGTAACATTTAAAATGTATACCTGTTTTGGGGCCTTTAAAGCCGTAGTGGTGCAGCGGTAGCATTGTCGCATCACAGCAAGAGGATGTCCTTCAAGGATGCATCTGCAGTCCTTACAAATGGGTTGTCCTGTCGTCAGGCAGCCCTTCGGTCGGCCGGATTCCAAAGTCTGGGTCTGGCCTCGGCTGGTGTCGCACTTCACCCGACGTCATAGCTGCAGTTATTCGGGTATAAAGGCATCAGCCGACGCCATTTTCCTCGGTCTTTCTTGCCACGTGGCGCCCGAAGCAGTTGTTCGCAAGTGCCGGTCAGTCAGAACCAGCGATTACTACTACCGAATACGTCTACTACTACCGAAGACTTCTAAAAAGATAAGTACCCCGTTGGGGACTCTTTCTTGCCTCAGCCGATGTCAGAAAAAGTGAATAACTGTTTAACTTGTGGGAAACAAATACCTCATAAAGATTTCCACTCTTACTGCTTACCTTGTTTAGGCCCAGACCACGACGTAGCAGCTTGTCTAGCCTGTGCTTCTTTTAACCGACGGACGCTTAGACGTCGGTCGGAATTTGCTGAGGAGTTTTTCGGCTCCGATTTTGCTTACATTATGCCGTCGGATCCTCCGACTACGCAAATATCTAAAAAGCGCAAGGAAAAGGACCGACACTCGCGGTCCGCGGTTTCGGCCGAAACAGCGGTTAAGCCAACCACGAGTGTCTCTGTTTCGGCTGAAACCAAGCAAGCGGTTCTTCCTTCAGCCGAAAACTTACCTCCTACCGAGGCCTCTTCCAACCTGGTGGAATCGGCTTCTGAAATTACTCCTGCTCTTACAGTTTCTCAGGAATTATCTGACACTATCCCCTTGGATATTTCTACCCCTGCACGTGGAGCTGCTAGGCTACCTGCATCCATGTCCATTAAGGCCTTTGCCAGGGCCAAAGCAGCTAAAACTACTAAATCTGTGCCTGCTAAGATCCCCTCTCACAGGCCTAGCTCTAGTTCACAAATGCTTAGTTTAGCAGAGGACCTCATTTCTTTAATCCGGGGATCCCAACCTCACCCAGACAGGGCCTCTCACCCACCTCCAGAGAAGAGGCCTAGAGCAGACCCCCCCTGAGCCTGTTTCAACATGATTTCTCTGATGATTCAGATAACACAAACCCTCCAGAGGCTCCTTTCTCCCCTTATGAAGACTCTGATGCTGAATAGTCCATTCCTTCTGCCTCTCCGCCTGAGGAATTTTCCTTTGGGGAAACCTTGCATGCTATGAGGGAACAATTTCAGTGGCAGGGCCAGGATTTTTCAGACTCCAGAAAAAGGCTTAGAACCTTTCTGCATTTACCACAACATAGGCCTTTAGCCATACCTCCAGTTCTTTCTGTTGTAGATGATGCATTTAATGATGCTTGTACTGCTCCTGATTCTCTACCTCCGGCCCCTGCTAAGCCCGATAGGTACTACAGGGTCCCGGACATGCATTACCATTTGTATAAGGCTCCTTTGCAGATCCGAGACTATCTCCCAGGGTCCTAAGGCTGTAGCAGCTACCTCTGCCAAAACCCCTCCCTCTGAAAGGGAATCCAGGTCCTTAGAGATGGGGTAAAAGTTTACACTTCTGCTACTCTTTCAGCTAGGGCCTTGAACTGTCAATTCCACATGATCCAGTATCAAGAATTTATGCTAGACCAGTTAACCAAAAAACTGTCCTCGGATGAACCATTAGACAAAAAATCTGTTCAGGAAATGGTACATAACATTCAGCAAGTCAGTAACCATTCCTTAAAATGCGGCTATGATGCACTGGAGGCTTCCTTTAGATCAGCCATGACTGGCACAGTTATCAGAAGGCATGCGTGGTTAAAAGAGCAGGCCTTACCAGACCATGTCATATCAAAACTACTAGATGCTCCCATGGACAAGATCAATTTGTTTTGGCTTTCCTGCACAACAGGTGCTGAAGAAGATGGAAGAGAAGGTAAAATCTGTCCAAACAGTGAAAGATTTCTTACAGGTCCAACCTCCAAGGTTTAGCAGGAATTGGCCCTCCAAGAATTGGTCCTTTCCAGACTCCTCCAGAGCTCAGAGAGGCAGGAATAGGCGTTCAAGAGGCAGAAGCCAATCCAGGGGTGCCTACAGGGGACGCCAGTGGCAGGGTAACAACCAGCGAGGTGCAGCCACAGACACAGCCACCACCACTACTACAGGACAATCACAGTGACTTGGCTCTAGCACCGCCTACCAGGGAACAACTAGAAGCACCCTTGGGCGGAAAGCTAGCTTTATTTTCAGTAAACTGGCATTACATCACAAGAGACAAGTGGATTTTGCAGGCAATAGACTAAGGTTACAGGTTTCACTTCCATACTCTACCAGGGAAGAGAGGAATGCCAAACCTACCTCCAAATCAAAAGGCAGAAGCTCTAAAACAAATAACTCAATTAAGGATGAGAGCTGTGGAAAAGGTACCATCTATGGAGCAAGGACAGGGATTTTACTCCAGGCTCTTCCTGGTACCAAGAAAAGAAAGCAAATGGAGACCTATTCTCGACCTGTCCGCTTTAAACACATTCCTCATTGTTCCAAAATTCAAAATGCTGACCCTACAGCAGCTTCTTCCCATGCTGGGCAAGGAGTCTTGGCTGGTAACTTTAGATCTCAAGGAGGCATACCTGCACGTCCCCATACGACCAAATTGCAGAAGATACCTCAGATTTCTTGCAGGATCAGAGCATTATCAATTCTCAGCATTGCCCTTTGGCTTATCTACTGCGCCCAGAGTGTTCACGAAATGCCTGGCATCAGTAATTGCTCATTGCAGGCTTCAGGGAATCCAAATCTACCCTTACCTGGACGACTGCCTGATACAAGCGGACAACAAAAACAAGCTAGCAGAAGACTTGAAAAGGGTCATTTACCTACTACAAGCTCAGGGATACACAGTCAATATAAAAAAGTCAAGACTGATACCATCCCAAAGGATAACCTTTTTGGGTGCAGAGCTGGACACAACGAAACAAATGACATTCCTAACAGTAGAAAAACGGGAGCAACTCCCTCTCTACTTCTTGGCATTAACAAAGCAGAATCATCTAACAGCAAGAAAAGTCCTGCAAGCCTTGGGTTTCATGGCATCCTGCATAATATTGGTTCCGCATGCCAGACTGCATATGAGAAAGTTACAGTGGTACCTAAGGAATTTATGGTCTCAGCACAAGCACAGCCTAGAAACCCAAATTCCAATAATTCCATGCCTGAAGCAAGAATTCCAATGGTGGGCTCAGGCCTGTCAATCAAACAAAGGATTGCCTTTCCACAACACTCAACCAAGCCAAACCATCACAACGGACGCCTCAGACCTCGGTTGTTGGGCCCACATGCTGGACAAGTGCATTCAAGGTTTATGGACTCAAGACCAGCTGCACCTACACATAAATCAAAAGGAAATGCTGGCAGTAAAACTGGCAATTCAGGCATTCAGACCATTTCTTCGACAAGGTCAACTGTTAAGGACAGACAACACCACAGTTATGTGGTACATCAACAAACAGGGAGGCACACATTCGTACCCTCTATGCCGGATGGCAATGGACCTCTGGAATGTGGCCCTGAGCTACAACATTCAGTTACAAGCAATTTTTGTACCAGGAAAAGAAAACATTCTAGCAGACATACTAAGCAGAACTACCACTGATGCCCACAAATGGAGGCTGCATCCGGACATCTTCAAAACCATTACAAGAAAATGGGGGCTCCCACAAATAGACTTATTTGCATCCCCGCGCAATCACCAACTAAAGAAATTCTGCACAAGGACGTACCACCCACTTGCTTGGAAGGTGGGCTCCCTATCTTTCAGCTGGAAAAACCTGACCGCATATGCATTCCCACCACTTCCTTTGATGCACAAGGTGCTATTGAAGATCAAAGAGGACCGTCCAAGGATCATTCTGATAGCTCCAGACTGGCCAAGACAACATTGGTACACATTACTGAGGAGCATGTCTCGGGAACAAATATGGCCTCTATCCCTTGTTCCCTTGCTGTTAACACAGAACAACTACAACACCCTGCATCCAAACCTGAAAACACTGCAGCTGACTGCCTGGAACATTGCATAAGAACAAATAACCCAAATTTATCCCAAAGGGTTAAAGACATTATCTTGGAGGCTCGCAGACCCTCAACAAGAAAAAATTATTCAGCAAAATGGAAAAGATATTTCATTTGGAGTACTGCAAAAGGAGAAAATGTCACTGGTAAACATAGCCAACATCCTGGAATACTTGGCAGAGCTCTTCCACAAAGGCCTGTCCTATTCTTCCATCAAGATTCATGCATCAGCTATTTCAGCAGAATACGACTTGGATCCTCCAGTATTCTCACATCCTCTGCTCAGGCAGTTTCTGAGAGGAATTAAAAATGTAAAACCACCTAGGAAGCCACCATTGCCAGCATGGGACTTGAACTTTGTGCTAGAAAAATTGACATTTCCTCCTTTCGAACCAGCAGCAACAGCAGAATTACAATACTTATCATGGAAAACTGGTTTCCTGTTGGCAATTACTTCAGCAAGAAGGGTATCTGAGCTACAGGCACTAATGGCAGTACAGCCCTTCCTGATCTTCCATCAAGATAGAGTATCCATGAGAACTAATCCTACTTTTATGCCTAAGGTGGTCTCCAGAGTATCTGAATCAGGCTATCCACCTACCTACATTCTTCCCCAACCCACAGAACAGGGGAGAAAGACTGTTGCATACCTTGGATGTGCATAGACAATTACGCTACTACCTGGACAGGACCAAGGGCAATAGGAAAACTGACCAGCTACTGGTAGCATATGCAACAGGAATGGAAGGAAAAGCAATTTCAAAACAGACAATCTCTAAGTGGATAGGAAATTGCATTAGATTTTGTTACTCCTACCATGGAAAGAAAACTCCAGAAAACGTCAGGCCTCACTCTACAAGGGCTACAGCCACTACCACAGCTTTTCTACGAGGAGTGGCTACCAAAGACATTTTAGAGGCTGCTACTTGGAGCTCCGTGCATACATTTGCCAAGCATTATAATTTACCTTTATACTCCAGATCCCGAGCAGGTTTTGCCACTGCTGTTTTGCAAGGGATCTTAACTACACCATAATTTTATTTCTCCTCCTCCCCCAGTTTGGCTATGGTATTCTACCCATTTGTAAGGACTGCAGATGCATTCTTGAAGGACATGGTACAGTTTTGTACCTACCATAAATGTAGATGTCCGATAGGAATGCATCTGCAGTCAGGATTACCCACCCTCCTTCCCCTCTGTGGTACTCCTAGGGTATTTGCCCATCTTGTAGCTAGCTGGGGGAATCTATTATGGTGTATTTGTTTGTATATATGTGCATACATGCTTATTTTTTGTTTGCTTTCTACTATTTGGAATCATTTGCATTTATCCAAATTTAGCCTTCCTAGAGGGCACCTGGCATCTGGGGCAAGAAACACTGAGGAAAATGGCGTCGGCTGATGCCTTTATACCCGAATAACTGCAGCTATGACATCGGGTGAAGTGCGACACCAGCCGAGGCCAGACCCAGACTTTGGAATCCGGCCGACCGAAGGGCTGCCTGACGACAGGACAACCCATTTGTAAGGACTGCAGATGCATTCCTATCGGACATCTACATTTATGGTAGGTACAAAACTGTACTTTCTCCCGTTCGATTCTCGACTGGAGCGCCTTCTGTGTGAAGACTGCATGTCCTCCCCACGGTAGAGTAGCATTCAGAAGACATGCATGAATGGGCGTGTCTTCGTTGAAGCTTGGGCGTCGAGCTGGCACCTCGGCATCGTAAAAATCTACTACCATTCATTAGCGGACCGGAGTTCTGCTGTGGCGACCCCTAACTGGGAAAAGCCGAAAGAAAAAACGCCTGTTTTGGGGCCTTTGATCACCCTGCACTCTCTGCTTTGTACAGAGTTGTTATTTTAAGATGTTGAGAGGTATGAACCCCACTGCTTATGTGACATCTTTAACTGGCAAATTCTAAGTACATGTAAATAGTTGCATAGATGCATCCATCTCCCTCAAATTATTACAATGCCAAATTCAAAAATAACCCCCCTGTAGCAGAACCCCAATACAAACAGGCAATATAATAAAGAAAATTTGCTGCACGCAAAACAAAAAAAAATTTTAAAGATTGAAACATGCTTTACTTAAACTGAACTAGGAACTTCAGACCACCATGAAATCAAAATGCCAAATATGCGATAAAAACAGCCACCCAGTTAAAGGAGAACAGGGCGTTCTTTAACTATGTTCAAAACCTCAGGAACAATGCCCAGCACTGCATAGACTTAATAGCAAATGATATTACATACTCAGACCCAGAAGCATTACAGTATAGTCTCTTAGATAAGTACTAGGCTCACTGCTGTTGTAATGCCATTTTAAGCCTAGCCAATTTACCTTTCAAAATGTGAGAATCAAACACTGTACCTTGTGTCTGTGAGATAAACACCTTTACCACTATGCTGTGGCAAATACATAAATGGAAAACACCATGAAGGCACTGGTCAAGTATCGATAAGACAATTTATTCGTAAGTAAAACCTTCACCACAAGGCTTCCTCAGGCAAATGCTGATTGAAATGAAACAATACAAAACTTGTATAGTAAATTAATATCACATGACATCAATCAGACTTTATCACTTAAAAAGTTTAAGCAGAGGATTCAAGGTAAACGTCCTTTCAGCCCTGGTGGTAAATGAGCTCTCATTCTAAGAATCCTTTTCATTTTTTCATTTTCCATCTATAATTTAATCTCTCCCCACGTAAGGGTAAATAAACTACTTTCAAAATCATAAATTGAAATGTGTGATTTTTCCCTTTTTCTGCTATGTTTATTTTACATATATATATATGTATCTATATATATATATATATATATGTGTGTGTGTGTATATATATATATATATATATATATATGTGTGTGTGTGTGTGTATATATATATATATATATATATATATATATATATATATGTGTGTGTGTGTATATATATATATATATATATATATATATATATATATATATATATATATATATATTATATATAGAGAGAGAGAGAGAATTAGTAATAACTTTACGTCTAATGCCACTTATGTGGTCAGCTGCCCTGTTCTTGAGTCTCCAATTAGTCATGCCTACGTAGAGTCCTTCACGTGACCCACATTTGCCCATGTGAATAACATCATTTGTATTAGTTCCCACATGAGGAGCTCAGTGTCTCTCCAATAAGTGTTTTACAACTGTATATGCCTATGTATGTTGAAGTGTGTTGGACATCTAATATGATTTATGCTTTATTACTGGAAGTTACTATGGCATGCTAGCATTGTTTGCACCAAGTTGTTTTTAGTATAATAGTATGGGCTGTTTGCATAGCTGCACCTTCTTAACTAATGTTATTCATGTATATGTGTTGTGTGTAGACCGCTCATACTGGTGTCTAATTATTTCTATATAATTGTGCTGTTACTGGTGGATAGAATCACATTAGAGACCCAGGACAGAGTGCTGCTCACTCTATTTTTCTGTGACTGCATACCTGTCAGCTGAGGTCCCTTCTCACTGATTTGTTTTTTCCAATTAGCTCAGTATCTGCATAAACTAGTACATTCAATACATATTTTCCTGTTTGCTGTAGCTATTTTCTCAGTTTGTTTTTGTTGTTGTGTCTTTCGGCTTTTCCTGGTTAGGGGTCGCCACAGCGGAACTCCGGTCCGATAATGATTGGCAGTTGATTTTTACGTGCCGAGTTGCCGGCCTTAACGCACAACCTTCAATGAAGATACGCCCATTCACACATGCCTCCACAGAAGACGCTCTAGCTGAGAATCGAACGGGACAACGTCTTGCTATATCTTTACCATCTCAAAAGTGCTTACTCCTCTCTGTACTCTTTTTTTTTCTAGACCTGACACCACTCTAAATATTCAGCTGCTGTACCAACTTTATCTTTTATCCAACAGATGGATACATTGTTATAAGAAAAGCGCAGTCGGGGTCTGAACTGTCTGCAAACACAAACGGCTAAAGTTAACTGAGTATGTGTCTACCTGTTTGAGCTAATATTCTTTATCCCCTGGAGAGCACTCTGCTTCGGCTTGTAAGCAGCTCCCCCCCCCCCCCACACACACACACACACACACACACACACACACTCAATCATCTTCCATTTTCTCTTTTATGCCCTTCTGTTAGCAAATAGTATCTATAACTGATCAAATGCTGTGTGTTAATTTAAATTGAGACCACAACCTACTGATAAAAGGATATCCTGTTTTTCCACCTGAGAAATGGTTAAGAAATGACTTGCAGCTGCAGAGCAGTCCTTTGTCAATTCTGATGGTTTCTTAAACACAAACTTGTCTTCGCTTGGATCTTGGCTCATTAGCAGCAGTACAAAAGAACTGCCTGCTCACACCCATGTTTTCCCCCTCTCCCTTCCCTGTTTCTTAACTTAAGCCAATCCCAAAGTTAATACCTGTGGCAGGCACCATTTTTAAAACTACAACCGCCCTTTGAGCACTTTATGCTCCGCTCTGCCATAAAACTTACTAAAACTACTTGAACTGGGGCACAGCTAAGTGATAGTTTGTGGAAATACAGGGTACCTACCAGAGTCTCCACATTCACTGTCATATGTTCTTATATCAGTTTACTCTGTTACCCGATTGTTTCCAGCCCCCTCATAAGAGCAATTAACAGGGTCTCTGCCCGCTTCGCTCCCCAATTCCCTCCTGCCCCCAGTGATCCTACCTTTATTACACATGCAAACCCCTCCCATCTTTCCAACAGCCAGCCATGGCACTAAACCCACCACTACCTCCTCCATCTTCCCACTACCACTCCTCAGCTAACATGTATAAGCATACCATACCTACGCTTACTGCATGCACTCTCCTTGCATATCTTGCATCCTAACAAAACTCCATCATTCCCCCACTCCACCACTACCACTGTACTACTACTCACACCACCACTCGTCTCACCCTCACTTAGCTCCCCTCCCACCAACTCAAGAACCATCCCTATGCACCCACCTCATATTCTATCAACTATATTACTCAAACAAAAAGCATCCCTACAACTTAACATAGTAACCCTCCCACCATACCCATTACCCACATAGCACAATCATAAAGTTTCCTTAAGAAAAAAAAACGCATTAAAAAATTGAGAAAACTAATAACCTCATACATATCAAAACTAGCCCTAAGTGGAGACATCCACCCCAACCCTGGCCCTGCCATCTCCAACCCCATTTCTCATAATCAGACTAGAAACCACAACTTCTCCCAAATCACTGCCAATAGAAAGCCAAGTGACCACCTCCTACTAAACCTAAATATCAGAAGTATATCCAACAAGGTCCATGAACTCCATGCCACCACAGACTTGTACTCCCCAGATGTAGTCATCCTGACAGAAACCTGTCTAAAACCTCAACTTACCAGTGAGCAAATCCTCCCTACCGATTACGGCATACTAAGAGTAGACTGGCTAAACAAGAAAGGAGGCGGCATAGCTATAATATTTAAGCAGCATCTAAACATCCAGATCTTAAAATAATCAGCTCCACAAATAGGCAATGAAGAAACAATATATATACCATCCTCAAAGTAAAACCATGAACATAATTGGATGCTACTTCCCACCTGGCCAAAACATCCCTCTACTAGAAAACCCTCTCAGCTGGACTCTACCCACCATCATCTCCCCCAAGAAACTATAATTTTAGGTGATTTCAATATTGACAGTTTCAATATTGGCAGTTCTGTTCTGGCAACCATCCAAACCATCATCTAAACCTTCATGGCTTCACACAACTAGTCCAGTTGCCAACCAGGATAAATTAAAACTCCAACAAGCACACTACCCTGGATTGGATACTAGTCAGTAAGAGCCCCCAGTCATATATAGCAGGCTGCTTATTTGATAGCTTCAGTGATCACTCCCCAACATTCCTACTCAAAAAACACCTATACCAAGTTAAACCTGTCATCTACTGTCAAATACGTAAAAAACTAAACTTTAATCCACTCACATTCATCTCATCCCTCAAAGAATGTAACTGGTATCCTCTAAAGTACCTCAGTCTTGATGACGCAGTTGGATTTTTTAATACTAACTTCCTGAGAATCCTTAATTACCACGCCCCCATAAGACTTTCCAGAACCAAAGTACAACCCTCCCCATGGCTACATAAAACCACCAAGTCAGAAATGAAAAACAGGGATAAAGCCTGGGGAGCACTGGCCCAAAACCCCCTCAACTAGACAAATTCCTATAACTATGCAATAGTCAAAAAGCTAATAAAACAGGACAAATCCCAATACTACCAGTCTGCCCTAGACTCCTCCCAACACAACCCCAAACAATTCTGGTCCTCCATAAACTCCATCCTCCACCCAGGTAAAGTCAGTACCCCTCCTCCTAACATCCCTCATTCCTCAGAAAATATTGCTACCTCATTCAGCACACTCTTCGCACAAACTATACTATCACTAGCTAGACAACACAACCCCCCCTCCCCTCCAACTCACACCTTCAATTAGTAATCTCCCCACTGTCTTCTCTTCTCCTGTTCCTACTTCCAACATAAAAAAACTCCTAACTAAACTTAAGCCCACCAAATTAGCAGCAGACAACCTCCCAAGTGAATACCTACAAATCTCAGCTGATGCTCTAGCCTACCCAGTATCTATCCATCTTGATTAACCGATCTCTGTCAAAAAGTTACGTTCCCACACTATGGAAAGTATCGCATATAATTTCCCTCCACAGGACTAACTAGTTACCGCCCCATAGCTCTTCTCTCTCCACTCTCCAAAATACTAGAGAGATGCATTCACAGTCAGGTCTCGGACTACCTCCTTACTAACAACCTCCTTTCCAATACTCAGCATGGTTTCCGACCAAACCATAGCACCACCACTGCCTTACTCTCCTTTCCTAACACTATCCTTCAGCTTAAAAACAATGGCTATCTCTTCTCAGCTACTTTCCTAGACCTATCTAAAGCATTCAACATGGTCCCACACAACTCCTGTCTGTAATAACCTATCCTTCTCTCAATCAGTCACCAACTGGTTTCAGAGTTACCTGTATGACTGCCAACAATCCATTGTATAGCAAAATGACATCTCCCCAACTACCTGTCTGTATAGGGGCTCCCCAAGGATCCATCCTTGGACCCCTACTCTTCTCCGTTTTCACCAATAACCTAGCCTCTGCCACCAAACATGGCAAACTCGTACAATACGCAGATGACTCAACTATCATCTGCTCAGCCCAGTCCCTACCCAGACTGCAAAAAGTCACACAGGAAGCCTTTTTCTCTGTGGAAACTTGGTTATCCGATGCCCAATTAATACTCAACCCAAACAAAACTGAACTACTCCTCTTCCAACCCACCAAACATAATCAAAACAACTTTCACTTTAACATCACAGCAAAAGACAACACCACTATACACCCAACAGAACATGCTCAATTGCCAGGCGTGGAAATGGACAAATTAAAATTTGGCTTTCACATATCCATGACCATAAAGTCCACAAAAAACTAGGACCAGTATACAGAAATAAACAACTCACCAAAGCAGCAAATATTTGAGTAGCAAATTCCCACCTTATCTCCACCCTACTTTATGCCTCTCCAATATATACCAGCCTAAGGCAATGTGATCTAAAGCTCAAGACCTGCTACAACAAAATCGCCAAATTCACCACAGGGGCATTCTACCGTAGTCACCACTGTCTCCCACTTGCTGAACTGGGCTGGCTTTAACTCCCTCACCTCCTTCATTGGAATCAACTCACATTCGCCCACAAACTAGTAAACCATCCACTAAAAGTCCCATCCCTTTAGAATCTACTCCAACCTTATCTCACCACCAGACCACTAAGATTCAGCAACAAAAATCACTTACAGGTCACTAAAGCCAATAACTCTGCTGGAGAAGCACTATTGTCTTGCAACATAGCCAAATTATGGAACTCCCTCCCACCCACAATTGCCTCCATATAATCATGCACCCACTTCAAAACTTTACTAAAAGCACACCTAAAAACATGCTGGCTATGCCCTTGCAACTCCCCCTCTAATATCACCCACCCCATCCACTACTTTTCTTACCACCCCACTAACTACCTTGATTATAGCAAGCTTGGATGCTCATAAGGCTAACTACGTATTATACAGCAATAACTTCTTATTGTAACAATTGGTAATGTGGTTATGTACTTCACAGATGATAAAGATTCTAGTTGTCTACTGATGTACTATGTTCTTCATCTGTAACTGTAATTGTTAATTGCTATGTTGATCAAATTAATTGCTATGTAAATCCAATGTAACTACTGTCTGTATATTTCAGCTGTGGAGCTTTTCTCCCCGGGCCTCAGCTGAAAATGGACCTACTTCCAGTCGGACACTCCAGGTCAACAAATGTAAATAAAAGTAAATATAAAATCCTTTCCTGTTACAGGATGTTTAATAGCTTTATACTCGCATACATATGGACGATAGGCACAATCATTACATCTAAATGTGCCATGCTTAGTACTTGTAATATTGAAAACAAAACTTGGGTCTTTATAGCAAAATTTCTATTTTAAGTGTACAATTACGTCCATAGCCAAAATTAGGTTGATCACCAGCTATTTCTTTCAATTAAGGTATATCTTGTAAAATAGACCAGTACTGGTGTATTATCTCCTTAACCATTGTAGTATTCTTATTGTAGGTAACAATGGCAGACCACTTTGCAATTAAACTATGATAAAGGACACATTATTATCCCAGGGATAAAAATTCAAAGGGGGATATTCCAGGGTCACACTGTCACCATTGCTGTTCTGTCTTGCCCTTAACCAGTTAAGCCGTTTACTTATTGGCTTAGGCCATGGCCACAGTTTGCTTCCTAGAAAACAAAGTCTAATGACTTCTCTTCTATTTGTCTGATTTAAAACTGTATAGCTCATCAGATGAGGAACTGAAAGCACAGCTGCAAGTTGTCAAAAATTTTCAGATGATATTAGAATGTCATTTGGCCTTGATAAATGTGCAAAAGCAACCTTTAAAGCAGGAAAGCTGCAGCACCAGTAAAACATCAGTTTGGGACAAGAATGTGATGTAAAAGAACTTGAGCAAGAGTGAGTGTATAAATACATGGGAATTGATGAAGGATCAGCAAAACACGAACAAATGTAAGTAAAACTTAGGAATATTTTAGAAGACTTAAATTAATCCTGAAAACAGCATTGACATCTAGGAACAAAATCCAAGCAATAAACCAGTTTGCTCTTCCTGTCAACTTTCAATTTTGGAGTGAGTGATTGGCCCCAAAACATGTGGGATAGATTGTATATTAATACAAGAAGGATGCTTCATGCTCACTAAATGATCTATAGAAATCAGTGCATACAAAGATTATATATTCCCTGTTCCGAAGGAGGGATGGTCCTCCTTGAAATTGATTTACATGTACAGATCTGCAATCGTGGGACTAAACACATAGGTCTGCTGACCTCATGAGACACAAATGTAGTGAAAGTTTTGAAATATGAGGAGACTAAATCGAAGATGACTTCCCTGCTTAATCTAGCAGAAGCATATTGGCATCAGGAAGGAATGGAAATCGGACTGGACATGGATAGATATCGGGCAGCATCTGAATGTGCCAAAAATTGAGAGAGAATATAAGGTGAAGGATCAGATGAAAAGGCAAGAAATGTGGAAAATGCATAAATGTAGTTGCAAGTATAAAACTTTTGGAAGAACCTCATGTTCATCAAGAATGAACGTCGGAATGGTTAAGGAGAGGTGAATTCAAACGAAGAGATGAAAAGTTAATATTGGCGGTTCAAGAGAGTGGGCTACATACACGCCGGTTTACAAAATCCATTGAACATGTGGGAGAAGCAGACAAATGTAGGTTTTGTAAAACCAAACTGGAAACAGTCTCACACCTCGCTGCTGGCTGTGACTGATGGCAGAAGGACTGTATACTGAAAGGCAAAATAATGTGGTGAGACTGTTGCACTGGGGATTGTGCAAACATTTTGGTTTTGAAGTGGCTGAAAAGCAGTGGAAACATGAGCCACAAGGCATCTTAGAAAATGATGATCTACATCACATGGGATCATCCCTTACCAACATTTCTAAAGATAGATGCTAGAAAACTGGATGTAGTGGTCCGGGAAAAGAAGACAACAGTAGCATTGATCATTGAAATCACCACACCCAGTGACTGCAGTGTCCTGCGCAGAGACACAAAGTTATAAAACATCAGGATCTGCAAGCAGAAATGAGAGTAATGTGGCAGAAAGATACCCAAATAGTTTCAACAGTAGTAGGAGCAATGGGTCTTATAAAAAAAAGTCTAAAATCTTATTTATTTAGATACACTACCAGTACATGTAACTCTGTACGAACTGCCAAAGGAGCTATTACTGAACACGTGGGTTCTGCGAAGTGCACTGTTGACTGACATCAAAGAGTGAAACAATACTAATTTCATGAACTTTACTCATGCTTTGACTTGGGAATGGGGTCCATTCCTGTCATGGTATTTAAGCTCAAAAGACTTGGAGAAATAAAAATAGGTAAGCATACATCTATTCACCCTCATATTTTATTCATAATTATCACTAAATAATGGTCGAGCATATTTTGAATGTTCCTGCTTTACAAAATCAGATGCTGCTACAGTTTCTTTAGAGTAGCCCCACTCAATGAAATCATTAGTCATGTTCTCTTATTGCTTAGACATACTCACATCTGAGGTATTCAACCTAGCTACTCTGCATATGGTTCCTAACAATATTCGCAACAATAAATGGGTACATGCTATTGCGGTGTAAATAACTGTTCCTTTTAACATTTTTCTTGTATAATTCAGTCTGAATAGTACGCTTATCATTCCGTAGTAGTATGTCTGGAAATGCAATGCTACTAGAGGAAATCTCATACTTAAATCTCAAATAAGGGGGGGTAATAGTATTTATGTATTCAAGAAATTCATAAATAAATCGTATCATCCCCTTTCCATATAGCAAACAAATCATCGAAAAACCTTTTATAAAAACAAATGTAATGATTAAAGGGATTTTGTACAGACCATATATATTTCTCCTCCCACATACACAACACAATATTTGCATATGTGTTTGCGACGGGAGTACCCATCGCTACACCTAGTTTGATGAAACAATTTTGTATGAAACATAAAAACATTGTTCTCTAGAACCATCAGTAGCAATTCACAAATTAATTCTAATCATATAATCTGAATATTGCAGCAAAAATGCTCACTTTCTATACCACAGTCATGGGGGATGATGGTAAATAATGAATCTACATCTAAAATAATGAAGTGCATGTCAGCATCAAAACTACCCTTATTCCAATCATAAAATTGTTTTAAAAACATTAGTATCTTTTTAAAAGTGTAGGAACTTTAACAAAAGCCTTGGTTATTTCTCTAAAAACTTTGAAATAGTTTGTCACCCACCTTTGTGCAGAAACGATGGGTCTGTTTGTGATTTATTTGTGGTTTTAGTACACCATAAAACATGGGTATCTTAATAGTTTTAACTAGTAGATAATCAAACAACTCATCATTCAAACTACCAGCTTCATGCATGTCAAATATTAATTTGCATACACCTAATGGCAACTTATTGGTTACTCCTCTAGTAGTACTTGCATACTCAGCACCTCCTAATAACATGAAAATTTTCTCACTATAGAAGGTGCTGTTCATGACAACAATACCCCCACACTTACAAGTATTTGTATTCACTAAATCAGTATTTCTGGTTAAGGAGTCAATAGCTTCAAAGTCTTTGTTACTTTAGCCAAATGTTTGTTTTTGTTTCTTACTCGCATGCACTGTCTTACCTTTTGTGTCAGCCTGTGCTAGTCCTTCCCACCCCACAAAACACCCTGTGCAAGTGATATCTGTGCCTTGCTTTCTATCATTTGAATTGAGGGATATATATATATATAAGCTTTTGTGTCTGATGTTAAGGGTGCATGCCTGCCTTAGTGCTTAGTATATTTGTGTTTGTGAGGTTGTATTTCTAATTGTGCTCTTCACATATTTTGGTGTTGGAAAGTAAGACAGCTGATAGTTTTTTGCATCAAGATGTTCTGAGAGTTAAGAAATCTAACTGAAATTTGTCTCATTACTTTATAACTTCTCTAATGATTTTCCGGTGCAAAAGTAGAACAAACTGAGGACATTCATTGACCATCAGTACTTTTGACAGGTATGAACGTGTGAATTGGGTAGGGGAAAACAAAACAATTCAAAGATCAGCAGATACATAAATACAGACACAGACAAGCAAGTAATTCAGTCAAATTAAAGTGCAGTAAACTAGTGCAGAACTGTTATACAAATAGGTAAGCAAATAAATACAAGTGCAGTGCTGATAAGAAACACTGGGCAGTTAAAGTACAAAAAAGACACTTGCATAGCTCTCTAATTCAGATTAAGAAGCACTCTCCATCAGGCACAATTGGAGCTCTAGCAAGATGAGCAGAAATTCACTCAAATGCAATATTTTTATTCCAGCAAGAAAAGACCCTTCCAAAGCCACACCCTGAGAAAAACAGATAAAACAGAAGCTGTTTGTTTAGTTGTTCCTCTCTAGACTGAGTACACCACAAACTCACAGTAAGGGCGGGCAACAGCAAAAGCCACCATATTTAAAAACACAGCAGCAGTTGGGAGGGGGATAAACAAAAAAAATTCAACCACAGATCAGATATATAAACGGAGAGACCGAAAGGTAAATAATTCAAACAAATAAAACTGTGCATAATAGTGCAGAACTGTCATACAAATGAATAAAAAAAACAATGCAGTACTGATGAGCAAATACATACAACCAGTGCAGTGATCATAGGAAACCCTGGGCAGTTAAAGAACAAAAAATATAATTATGTAGCTCTAATTCAGATTGCTTGAGAAGCATTCTCCTTTAAGCGCAAACGGAGCTCTATCAAGATGAGCAGTGATTCACTCAAATGTAATATTTTTATACCAGCAAGATAAAAAGACCTTTCCAAAGCCATACCCTAAGACAAACAGATAACACATAAGCTGTTTTACCACGTTTTCCTCTCTGGACTGAGTACAGCAAAAACTCAAAGTAGGGGCGGGCAGCAGCAAAAGCCACCAACTTTAAGAACACAACAGCAGTTGGGTGGGGGAAAACTAAAAAAATTCAACCACAGATCAGCAAATATATAAATGGAGTCACAGAAAAGTAAATACTTCAAACAAAAACAGTGCAGTAAATTCATGCAGAACTCTTATACAAATAAAAACAATGCAGTCCTGATATGCAAATAAATACAAACGGTAGTGGTGATAAGAAACACTAGACAGATGGTACAAAAAACATACTTATGTAGCTCTGTAATTCAGATTAAGAAGCCATCTCTGTCGGGCACAAATGGAGCTCTAACAAGATAAGCAGCGATTCACTCAAATGTAATAGTTTACACCAGCAAGATAAAAGACCCTTCCAAAGCCACACCCTGAGACAAACAGATAAAACAGAAGATGTTTGACCAGTTTTTCTTCTCTGCACTGAGTACACCACAAACTCTCACAGTAGGGGCGGGCAACAGTAAAACCCATCAACTTTAAGAAAACAACAGCAGTTGGGTCGGGGGGAAAAGAAACAAATTCAACCACAGATCAGCAAATATATAAATGGAGACACGGAAAAGTAAACAATTCAGTCAAAAAATTAAATAACAGTGCCGTTAACTACTGGGGAACTGTTTATACAAATAAATAAAAAACGTACTGATGAATAAAAAAAATACACCCAGTGAAGTGCTGATAAGAAATGCTGGGCAGTTAAAATACAAAAGATATACTTATGTAGCTGTGTAATTCAGATTAAGAAGCAATCTCTGTCAGGCACAAATGGAGCTCTAGCAAGATGAGCAGAGATTCACTCAAACAATGGTGGGTATAACAAAAGACAACCAAATGGCAATAGTCTGTTTGAAATGGATTGTCCTTTTAGTCCCACCATAAAAAAAACAAATAGCCAATTGGCTTTTCTAAATGACTTAATTCTGTCAAGATAGTAATTGAGCTGCCAATACTTGTCCACTCTTATGAATAATCCTTTCTGATGGTTCTAGGGAGTAGGCTGGAACACTAGAAGATTGATGGCTTTATTAAAAACATTTGGGCATTTAAACATTGAATAAAGGAGTTATTCTTACTAATACCCTATCCCAAAAGCAAGTCCAAAAATGTAAAAAGCAACCACACAGCTGGGATGAAGTTGTCACACCAGTATATAAAAACTGAGTGACAACAAACATGGCTATGTAAAACAAACCAGAACGTTTATTATACCTTATAACAGCAAATAAGACGACATTTCTGCCATAACATAAACAAATTGGCTATCTAACAAAGATAAATAAAAGAATAAATGCAAAGGTACCTGCATTCAAGCAGATAAACTATAACTTGCTTGGTCATTATAGTAAACAGTAAGAAAAGCTTCAGTAAAAAAACTTTACTTCACAGTGAACATCTAAGCAGGTGTGCTATTATAGTCCCAATCTTTACAGGCAAAGCCCATGTAACAAAACATGCCAGACATGAAACTTAAGCTATAAGAATACAGGCTAACTAATGTTACTAAAAAAAAATACTATCATTCATGTATAAATGCGTATGTTTGCTTGCAAGGGTCAGGTGTTATGACCAAGAGAAACACTACTCAATCAGTAAAATAAAAAAAAATGAAAGTACCTTACCTGGTAAAAACATCCAAAAAAATGTACTAATTGAGTTATAATCCTGCAAAACAAGGCCAGTTAAGGTGT
The DNA here is from genome assembly GCF_019279795.1 of Protopterus annectens. Classification (NCBI taxonomy): domain Eukaryota; kingdom Metazoa; phylum Chordata; order Ceratodontiformes; family Protopteridae; genus Protopterus; species Protopterus annectens. The sequence goes on from NC_056747.1 coordinate 472,062,168, forward strand.
ACAGATCATAAACACCAAAAGAGGTTGTCTGGTTTGTTTTGCATAGCTATGTTTGTTGTCACTCAGTTTTTATTCTGGTTTTCTTTATCAAAAGCAGACCAGATATGGATAACCCAGCAGGAGTGCATGCAACTCGGATACTTATCTTGCAAATGTGGGAGTAGAGAGGAGTCATTATACATATAATGAACCTTAAATCTGCCTGATCTCCCAGTTCAAACAAAGGTGTAGGAATTGTGAGAGAGAGACTTCAGAAGGCAGTGAGAGATCATCAGAATTAATGACAGACTCGTAGCAATCAGACTCCACTGTAATGATAGGGCAGTATTCATAATCTCAGCCTATAGGGCAGTATTAATAATCTCAGCCTATGACCCACAGCAGTGTTGTTGATGGTGAGGAAAAGAGTGCATTCAGACAGAAGTTGCAGGGCCTACTAGATAAAGCAGGACAACATGAATTGGTGTTGATAATGGGTGATTTGAATGCACATATCGGGACAGACTGAACAGGATATGAGGACTCCCTGGGTCCACATGGGTGGGGCAACAGGAATAAAGGAGAAGCCATTCTAGACTTTTGTCTGGCAAATGGCTTGATGGTCAATACAGGGTTCAGAAAGGGAGATGGTGACAAGATCACATACAAGAGTAGCCAACATGCAACTTGGGTAGACTTCCTCCAAGTAAGTAAAAGTCATCCCCAGTGAAAAAGTCGGCCCACAGCATAAACCATTAGTTGCCACAATCAGCTGTAAGCAGTGGTTAGAAAAGGCTCTAAGGTCAACAGAGACCAGGCTGAAGACCTGGAAGTTGACTGGAGAGAAGGTACAGCAGTTCAAGGAATTACTCGGGGCTCTAGCACCTGAAAAAGAGGAGTTGGAGTGGCAGCACCTGAAAACAGCATATGTTAGGACTACAGAAAGGATATGTGGCAGAGCCAGGTATGGAAATAAGGTATGTAAGGAAATCTGGTGGTGGAATGCAGAAGTCCAGGAAGTCATCAAAAGAAAGAGTTCAGGAAGAAGTGAGCGATAGAAAAGAGTGATCAGGCTAGGAAGGACTACTGGTTAGCTAACAAAGAAGATAAGAAAGAAATTGCAGTAGCAAAGAATAGGGCATCATTGGCACTCTACCAGCTTCTGGAAAGTGACTCAGTAAGGGGCACAAAGAAACTGTCTGGTTGCAAGGCAAAGACAGAAGATAAAAAAGATAGACACCCTTCATAAGGGATGCCAGCAACAACCTACTCACCAGTCCACAGGACATGAAAGGCAAATGGAAGGAGTATTTCCAGCAGCTTCTGAATGAAGAAAACCCCACAGGAGCTGTACTGCCCCAGAAACAGACTACGATGAGAGAAGAGGAGGACCCTACCTTAGAAGAATTAAGAACAGCACTAAGGAAGATTGTCAGGGAAAGCAGCAGGCTCAGATGAGGTCAGAGCAGATATGCTAAAGATGCTGGGTGAGATAGGGGACAAATGGTTCCTGAGGGTACTAATAGCAGTGTGAAGAGAGAGGTGTATCCCAGATGACTGGAGAATAAACATACTCATGCAGAGAGGGTGATTGATGCACAGAGTAGTGGAATGCAAGATGGGAGCAGTTCGGATTCAGTACAGGATGCAGCACAATTGACCTGATGTTTGCATTGAGACAGATAGTTGAGAAGAAGCTAGAGATGAGAAGAGAGTCCAACTGGGCATTCATAGACTTGGAGAAAGCATATGACAAGGTCCCAAGAAAGCTTATCTGGGCAGTACTGTAGTGGTTTGAAGTCCCAGAAACATTGGCAGAATTAGTGCAGGCGATGTACAAGGGCCCCAGTGACTCAAGTATGAACAGTGTTTGGCCTCACCGAGGGGTTCCCAGTGGGAGTGGGTGTACAGCTCTGAGCCCCACTGCTGTTCATACTGGTGATGGGCTACAATAGCAAACAGGTTGGAGGGGACAGATCAACAAAGCTGCTGTATGCAGACGATGTGGCAGTACAGGCAGACTCTGAGCTAGAACTTCAGAAAGGATAGGAGAAAGAAATGCAAATCTGAAAGCACATGGGATGAAACTAAGCACAGATAAGGCTGGGGGTAATGGCAGCAAATTGGGGAAATCAGAAGAAGCTGAGAATAGCGAGAGAAGCGAAGATAGTGGAACAGGTAAACAGCTTCAAGTATCTGGGAGGGGTGGTTGAGGAGAAGGGTAGTCTGAATGAAGAGGTCAAACTAAGAATCAGGGGGGCTGTAGCCAACTGGCATAGAGTATCAGGTGTAGTCTGACAGAAGAATGCCAAAGATGCTGAAAATTAAGGTGTACAAGGTAGTGATGCAATCAGTACTACTGTATGGTACAGAAACATGGGCAGTAAAGGCAGAACAGTTGAAGCTAGAGGTGATGGAAATGAAGTGCCTGAGAAAGGTGGTAGGATGCACACTGTGGGACAGACTAAGTAAGGACATAAGAACAGAAGCCAAAGTACCTCCACTTGCAGAAAAGATCAAACAGAACAGATTACGGTGGTTTGGTCACATGTGTAGAAAAGCAAAAGACAATCTGGTGAGGAAGATTTGGGACAGACAGGAAGAAGGTATGAGGAAGCGAGGACGTCCATGAAAGAGGTGGATTGGTTGTGTGAAAAAGGTCTGTGACAGACGGGCATGAGTGTTGAAGGCAGGAGTGTGGCACCGAATCAAGAGAGTTGGTGACAGTTAACATGATACTCCCACCCCATGTAGAAAAAAATGGGGCTAATGATGATGGTACACACACAGGTGGGTACTCCTGAAAACAGAGGAGTATGACTGTCCTAAAAGAAAGTGTCTTTACTCCCTAAATGAATTAAACAAACCTGTAAAGGAGAAAATCTTCCCTGAATGGCTTCACATCACTAACTTCGTTGTACGAGTTCGTCGGTTATCCAGCGCACCCTTCTATTGTTCAAAAGCTACTTCTCCAATAGGTATCTGTCAGTACAATGGCACTCCAACTCCTCTCCATACCGCACAGTCACCACCCATGTACCACAAGGCACTATTCTTGGTGGTCACCTCTTTAACACACCAGCACCCTCTACTGATCCACACAACACGCTTCCCCAATATAACATGCTGATGACTCCATGCTCATACACGTATCAGACAACTTGGCACATCTCCAAACAATTTTTCTGGAAGATGTTATAACTCACAATTGATGCTGAACTACCCTGCCCCACAAAATGCTAATGCATCTCCCGAGTTCTCTCATGAAAAAAAAATTTTAAAGTAATAGTTAAAAATAGGATAGTGGATGTTTATAAGTAGTACTGAATAATAGTAATAATCATAGTAATGACAAGAGTGGATGTTGAAGTTTGCAGATGTCTGCAAGCTAAGAGCGAGTGCTGAATCCTCAAATGACTTGGCCATCCTCCAGGGAGGTTTATCTCCTATAAATATATAAATATCTGGTGTCAAAATCACTGTCTGAAACTAAATACCAAAAAAGGCATTACTGTATTTTTTGGGAAGTAGTCTACCCCAGGAAACTAATACACTGGCAACATGCTCCTAAGATTTGACCCAGTTTTTCAGGATTTGGGAACTTATGTGGACAGTGACTTAACTTTTGACCAACATGCGTCTCTTGTAAGAAAGTCCTTCTATATTGCACAGCTCATTAACAAAGGGATTGTGTCTAGATCTAGGAATGTCATTGATCCCCTATACTTCGCCTTCATTGGCTCAATCATTGCACATAATGCCCTGTTTGGCATGTCTGGACACAGGAAACAACTGGAGATCCCGCAAAGATATCTTGCTAAAAGATACAAGACCTAAACAGCATGTCCTACATGGACAGACTGAAACCCCTGAAACTATACTTGGTATCCTACAGATTCCTAAGATGTGACCTGTATCTGGCATAGAAGGCATTCTCTGATCTATTACTATTGGATGTACTGCACATCATTAAGTTAAATGGCATCAGAAGTACTTTGCCTAGGCATCTAAACCACTTTTACAACACTAATAGAACAGTTTGGAGGGACAGGTATATTTTGCAGGGAATACCACTGCTGTTTAACAGACTCCACATGCACATAAAACAAATTCCATCCCTGTCCATTTTCAAGTGCAACTTGGAGATATTGATGAGAAACAGAAAATGTACCCCAGAACTGCCCCATGCACTACAAATGGGCAGATGCAGCTCCTAAATCCTTTACCCTAGGCATGGGTCCAGTCACATTATTTATGGTATGATCCCAGTTAATCTCATTAGAGGTAATATTTTATTATCCACCATGGGACAGGTAGGGCCAATCTGTAATCAAGTGGGATAGGTCATTTCAAACACTAAAAGGGAAATTAGCTAGATGAAATGGCCTGCAAGAGCGGTTAGACTAGTACTTAACTTTGAACCTATAATTTACACTTGGCATGCATATGCAAAAATGCATACAAAAACTTTGCAAAAGCTTGGAATGCTTTAGAGATCCAAATACTTTCTCACCAGCACACTCACCACTACCTAGCCCCTCCCCTCACTAGTTTATGGAGCACCCATTCTTACTGACTTCCAAGCAGCACAAAAAAGCAAAATTTGAGCAATGCTTTAACAAAGTGGCTAAATTTGCAGCAAATGCCCTTTTCAGAAGTCACTACTGTATAGCACTGAAAGCCTAAATAAATGGGTTAGAACTTAACCCATCAACTACATATAGAGCTTTTTACCACCTACAAAAATATCTGGCATACATCTGCTTGTCTAGCACTAAATACGTTTCTAGACGACTGTTTGTACTCCATCAGTATGATTCAGTGAGGAAAAACCTTTCTGTCCACAACCCTATCAAATCTGCAGGGCATACTCTATATTTATACCCTGTTGCTAAGGCATGGAACTCCTTACCCATATCCATCAGGTCATTACCCTTCCTTCAGTCCTTCAAAACCATTCTGAAATAGTTCCTAGCCAAATTCTTTATCTGTTTTTGCTGAACCTCAGGATAAAGATATTCCTATATATGAACAAGTTCCTATGCATAAATTAACACCCCCATGAAACGTTAGCTAGATATGTAGTATCTTATTTTTTCCCTAACTTTGCATTGAATTCCTGTATGTATTATGCAAGTTTACCTTTAACTTCTAAAAGCTGCCGAAAATTTCTCTAAATTGTCACGTAACTTGAATTTGTTTTAAGTAATTTTGTCACATTATGTCCAATTTGGTATAATTATTTAAACTGTAGATGTTTTATTTTTAAGGCGATATTGTAGTTTACTGGCTCACCCTCAGTTTTGCGCAGGAGTGTGTGTGGCACGGATGATTGATTGAACCTGCATATGAAGTAAGGCATGATTGGCATGCCATTCATATTAGCCAGTGACATCCTGCATAGAGTGAATGTGGTAACCATGGCTCATAGTCTTGAGTGCTTTGAGCAAGTCCAGATAGTGTGTGTACTGTTTTGCCCTCATCCATGGCTTTGATGACTAGAAAGTGACTTCAGGAGGCTCAATAGGTCATGTTATGTGCTATTCAGAAGACATTCTGGGGTGGTATTGGAGGAGATGCAGGATTTTTTGCCTTGGAGAGCATGTTGAGTGTTGGTGATAGCTGGGGGAGGTATGTTTGAGGGTCTCTCTTGAACAGTGTACGATGCCACTGAAACTAGATATAGTGTGTATTTGCATCTGATCTTACTAATGGCAGTGATAGTAATCACTGGTTTCCTTAAGTTTCTTTTTAGTGACATGTATAATGAGTGATTAGTAACAGTTTTGCGGTTTTGTAATTTGGGACTACCATCAGCCTTGCCCCATCACATTATTTTTTGTGTTGCGTATAAGGGCCTCTGTTTCAGCTTTTTTTTCATTGTTTCTACTATAAATAGAGAGGGGTAAGAACTCCCAGTAGTTATTATGGTCTTAGTGTAAATTGTAACTGTTTCATTGTTAGTGACAGCTTATTGAAAACAAATGCATCGTACTTCAAATGGGCAGAAAAATTCCTGCTATATATGTCATTGGTAGGTCACGATTGGTTACTGTGCTGGTGAGCCCTAATCTTAGCAGTCGCATAGTTTTTGAGTTCAGGTTTGGGATTTTAGGATTAGTTAAGTCATGTTACCATTACAGCTTTAGGGCTATGGATAGAATTTTAGGTTTGGGGTTATGGTTCAGGTTAATACATTTAACTGACAAGATCAGGAGTAACTTGTGTTTGCATTCCATGAGATTACATGAAAGGAGTTGGTTACCGTCCGCATCTGGGAGTAATTTGTGCTTCAAATTCCACAGCATAAGATATACAAGCTCATCTCCTTTGCTATCTCAGTTCTATACATTCCTTTTTGTTTCTCATTGCATCCTCTTTTTCTTTCAGGGCTGCATTTTTCTTACTTTCGTGGTGTACCCTCGATATGTTTACACATTTTTCCTTTCATAGTGTGTATTTGAAAATTACATGCTCAGATTCCTGAAAGACACCAGGCTGAAAGGCTCCTTTTCAGACAAGACCTCTGCAAGTGGTACTGACCACCACAATTTGAGGGCCAGCTTGCCGTAACAAAGAGAATATTAGAATAATAGCAAATACATATTCATTAAGGTTCCAGGCAGTATGGTTGAATATTCAGTATTTTACAGTGACGTAAAATGCCTCTGGCAGGGTTTGGGTGGTGCTTGCTACTGCACATCTGTTGAGCCAGTAAACTAAAATATCGCACCTTTAAAATTGTTTTCAGATTTTTTTAAAATACTGTGGAACTTGTCTCCCTGGGCCTGCAACAAAAATGGACACCCAGTTGGACTTTCCCTGTAGTCAGACGTCAATGGACAAATATGCTTGACTTTGTCCTTATAAATGTTGCCTCTGCCTACACCCACTAATATGTGATATGATGTAATATAATATACTATACTATAATATACAACTTGTGATTGCAACTACTACCTAAATGAAAACCAAGAAAACTTACACCCAAATAAGGAAATTTGTGGAAATATCTGGCCTGCCCACACCAGCACAAATGTCAGACTAAACTAGTCATTATCAACTGCATACTGCTCAACTAGCCCTGATTTGGGCTGCTGTTACTCTACTCCTTATAAAATGTTTTGATTTTCCTGCTAAATCACGAAAGATTACAGTCACTCTGTAACGTCAGACATTAGAGTTCCATACTCCTTTTTCTTTAGGAAATCCATATTGATGAAAATCTGCTTATTCTCCTACTAAGATGAGTTAGGGTTAATATTTATACATTATCCCATTGTTGGACTTGTAAAAACTATGATGGTCTTTTGTCTGAGAAACCTGTGAACCTACTACTTATGCACAAAACATGGCACAATACACCAAAGCCATCAACCATACTTATTTCTTCCTGCTACATATAATCCCACTTCCTGATTTGACATAAATAATGAAAGATAATTAAATAATGTCATACATATAAATGCACAATAACCTGTAGTATCCCAGTAGGCTTGTATGTATGTACCAGAATGCCTTACTGGAGCCATGTTTGTGTGAAGCAGACTGTTTCAATCGAGCCAGCAGGAAAACCTACCCAGTAACTGAGCAATAAAACATGGCCATAATCATTGCAACATGCAGCACCAGGAGGTGAAGTGAACTCCAGTTTCACCACATCTCAAAAAGACTTAATTCTACAGTTATTGTCACTATCCACAAAAGGAGAAAACAGTAAATGTATAAAAAACTAAGACATACTAAAACCCTCAACAATCATCACATCTTATCAGCTGAGCTAAAATTCTACAGAGCAAAGCAAAAAAACCTCCTGGAAAAAACACTCCCAAGCAATCAGAGGAATAAAATAGCCGTTGGGCAGTGTAAATAACCCTCCATTAACAGAAACTTCCACACACACTGAAATTAATGTACATTCAGAGTGCAGGAAAACTAGCAACCTGTAAAAATGTAACCTGTAATACAAAGCTTTACACTTAATAAACCATGTGACATGGAAACAAGTACATCAAGTACATACTGCCCACTTAAATTTCTACAGTAATGAAACCGAACACGAGATGCCATCAATAACAGTTTAAATCAGAATCTAACAAAAATAAAAATGTGCACTTACCTGTAATGTCCAAGTGTGTAGTCTGAACAAGTCCCACTAATTCTTCAAGCAGTCCTCTCCGACAAAGCTAACTGCTTTTCCGGATGACTTGCACAGACTACAGGACAGCTTAAACAGCAGAATATAGCCATTATCTATAAAACTTACTCCAAAATTCAAATTACCTATAACAAATCGGGACAGTTATAATCTCACTGTCACCAACCACAAAAGGTAAAATTCTTAAAGTAGTTTAATTTTACAAAAACTGCACTAATCTCTTGTCCAACCTTCTCTTATGACTGTGAGTTCCACAACTAAGTGGAATTTTGTGGAAAGCTACACATTTCATAAAAAGAGCATACCCACCCCCAAACAATTAAGCCAAGCCTTGTCTCTCCACATGATGCACTTAGACAATATCTGACTTTACTACTTTGGAATGAATGCATGAATAGGTTACACTGGTTAACACAGTCGGACAAATACCTATATTAAAATGCATAAGACATTTTAATGAGCTCAGCATTTACACCTGTCATCCAGTGAAATGAGAGTCAACACCAAGCCAGAAACCAATGCACTTAGCACCTCATCAAGTTGGATGTGACCATTTTGACCTTTGCTGGCACCCATTGTTTAATCCACTATGTCCACGATCAAAAAGACTTAACAGAAAGCCAAGGATAATTAACATGCAAACCAATTGACTCAGGATTCACTTATCACAAGCTGAGAATTATGTAACTTTTTATATATTTAGTCTACACTATAATTTAACAAACTTTAAGAAACTTAATTTCAGTGGAGATTGATATCTGCAGGAAATGATAAAGCTACATAAACAATTGTAAGTGCCCTATTTATAGGCTTGTAACACATTTGGAACAGATGTGAAAATGTAATTTCAGTGAAAATCTGGGGAACCACCAGTAGCTGCCCAAGAGGAGAGTTGAGAGACAGAGGTTGACATGACATGGTAAACCAGATTACAGGGAAAACTGTTGGGCTAGGCTTACACTGGCTCCATGACCATTAGCCTAATACTTAATTATGAACCTATGAGAAGAAACAGCCAGGCAAGAAGCAAAACCTCTAAATGTATTGACTGGATGTTCATCGTGCATACAGCTGCAGTCATAACAGATGGGTTTTCCTGCCGTCAGGCGGGTCCTCAGTCGGCCGAATTCCAAAGTCTAGGTCCTGCGTCGGTTGTCGTCGCTTCCTCCCTGACGTCAGTGCGACAGGGGTATAAAAGATCCAGCCGACGCCACTTTCTTCAGTCTTTCTTGCCGTGCGGTGCCCGAAGCAGAAGCAGTTCGCAAGTGCCGGTCGGCCAGCTCCTGGGATTACGAATATTTTTCTACTGAAGTCTTCTTGAAAGTTAAGTACCCCGTTGGGGAAACTTTTTTTGCCTCAGACCGATGTCAGACAAAGTTAATAATTGCATTTCTTGTGGGAAGCAAATACCGCATAAGAATTTCCATTCCCTCTGCATTCCTTGCCTAGGCCCAGACCACGACGTCTCGGTCTGTCGTTTTTGTGCTACATTCAACAGACGCACTATTAAGCATCGGGCGGAGTTCGCCCAACACTATTTTGGCAAAAAATTTAATTACATTGTCGTCGGATACTCAGACTCCAATTTTGAGTAAAAGACGCAAAGATAAGGACTGACATTCGAGGTCCGTGACTTCTACCGACACCACGCCAAAGCCGACTACAGGTGGTCCGTTTCTCAGTGAGGCACCTACGCAGCCCCTGACTACCGACGACACTTCATTGGCGGTGTCTTCTCTGCCCGAGGTCGCAGGCTCTTCGGCCCACACCCTGACTACGGATACCGAAGCCACTATTGGTGAAACTCAGAGTTTAGATAGACCTGCCACCTCTCAAGGTGTCTTCAGGCCTTCCTCTTCTTTTTCCATCAAGGTTTTCACGAAGTCTAAATCAGCCATGCATACTAAAAGACAAGTTTCACAGGGCCCTTCTCAAGGCCCCATGCCTAAAAAGCAGATGCTCAAAATGGCTGAGGATTTGATTACTCTTATTAGGGGTTCTCAACCCTCCCCGGACAAAAGACCCAGAGTGGAGGAAGAATCCCCCTCCTCGGACCAGGCCTCCATTATTTCAGAACATTCTGAAGACCAGGAACATTCTTGCTCCCCTTTTGAAGATTCTGATGCAGAGGAGTCCATTCCCTCTGTCTTCCCCCCCATGAGGATTACTCTTTTGGGGAAACCTTACATACCTTGAGGGAACACTTCCACTGGGAAGAACAAGAGTACTCAGACTCCAAGAAAAGGCTTAGGGATTTCCTCTTGCTCCCACAGCACAGGCCTCTGGCTATACCTCCTGTCTTAGACATTCTAGATGACGTGTATTCGGAGGCCTGCCTTAACCCAGATTCTTTACCTCCAGCTCCAGTCAAGCCTGACAGGTATTACCGGGTTCCTGACTCGCACCAATTCCTATACAAAAGCCACGCGGCTGACCCAGAAACTATATCACAGGGTCCCAAGGGAATTAAGGCCTCCACTGCTAAAAATCCATTACCTTCAGAGAGAGATTCCAGAGCTTTAGAGAGGTGGGGGGAAAAGGTATGCACTTCGGCCACCTTAACCATGAGGGCATTAAACTGTCAGTTCCATATGTTAAAGTACCAACAATTTCTGTTATCACAGTTGAGAAACAAAATGTCACAACCTGAACAACCAGACTTGAAGGAGTTGCAGGATTTGATACATAGTGCAGAACAAGTGGGTAAGCATACCTTGCAATGTGGTTTTGATGCTTTAGAGGCCTCATGTAGAGCTGCTGTTACAGGATCAGTCATACGTAGACATGCCTGGCTCAAAGAGCAAACCTTACCAGATCATGTCAAAGCTAAGTTACTAGATGCTCCTCTGCAAAAAGATGTATTGTTTGGTGTTAAAGCTGAGGAGGTATTAAAGAAAATGGAGGAAAAGGCAAAATCAATACAAACAGTAAAAGATTTCCTTCAGGTACAACCTCCACGTTTCATTAGAAATTGGCCTTCCAAAAATTGGTCCTTTCCAGCCACGGACAGACCCCAAAGAGGTAGATACAGGCACCCAAGGGGCAGAGGGCAATCTCGTGGATCATTTAGAGGCAGACAATGGCAAGCACCCACACAAAGAGGTGGTGAGGATAGTTCACAGCCATTCAGAAAGCAGAACCAATGACGTTCCCCTTTGCATGCCAAGCAAGGCTCAAATGGCAGCACCTTTAGGTGGAAAACTGGCATTATTTTTGAAAAATTGGCATATTGTCACAAAAGACAAATGGATCCTGGACATTATAGACAAAGGCTACAGATTTCACTTTCACACCCTTCCAAAAATGAGAGGCATGCCAAACCTGCCACACAATCAAAGGGCAGAGGCACAAAAACAAATTTCAGATCTCATGGACATGAAAGCTATTCAAGAGGTACCTGTACAAGAACAGGGTCAAGGTTTTTAGTCCAGACTATTCCTGGTACCAAGGAAGGGAAAAGATTGGAGACCTATTTTGGACCTATCCATCCTAAACACATTTTTACTCGTGCCAAAATTCAAGATGCTCACATTACAGCAGCTTCTTCCCATGCTGGGCAAGGAGTCTTGGCTGGTAACATTGGATCTCAAGGAGGCATACCTGCATGTCCCAATCAGACAAGATTGCAGAAGATACCTCAGATTTCTTGCAGGTTCAACCCATTATCAATTCTCTGCATTGCCCTTTGGCTTATCTACTGCGCCCAGAGTGTTCACGAAATGCCTGGCATCAGTAATTGCCTACTGCAGACTTCAAGGGATACAAATATACCCATATCTGGACGACTGCCTCATCCAAGCGGACAGCAAGCACATACTTATGAAACATCTGGCGTTTGTAATAATGTTGTTGAATTCTCTGGGATACGCAGTCAACAAAAAGAAATCAAGGCTAATACCCTCTCAAACAATTTTCCTGGGTGCCAGCTTGGATACAAACACCCAGATGGCCTACCTCACGCCAGAGAAACAAGGGCAACTAACTCAATACTTCAGAAAACTGGCAACTTTCACCAGGCTGACTGCAAGGAAAATCCTGCAGGTTCTGGGATTCATGGCATCTTGCATCCTACTGATCCCATGTGCAAAGCTGCATATGAGGAAACTTCAATGGTACCTAAAAAATCTATGGTCTCAACACAGCCACAGTTTGGAAACAATAATACCACTAATTCCATGTCTTCAAAAGGAATTTCTGTGGTGGGCTCAAGCATGCCAAAGAAACACAGGTCTCCCATTCTGCAAGCCTCAAGCAAATCAGATCATCACAACAGACTGCGCCTGGGGGGGGCGCACATGACAGATCGGTGCATTCAGGGCAAATGGCCCCAAAAAGAAAAGCACCTACACATCAATCAGAAGGAAATGCTAGCAGTAATAAATGCTATTATAGCTTTCAAAGACCTACTGCGTCCAGGCCAGCTATTGATAAGGACGGACAACACCACAGTAATGTGGTACATAAACAGGGAGGTACCAATTCATACCCCCTATGCAGGCAAGCCATGTCTCTTTGGAACATGGCTCTGGAATTACAAATCGAGCTTCAAGCACAGTACCTGCCAGGCAAGGAAAACACACTGGCAGACAACCTCAGCAGAAATGACAGAGCCACACGAATGGAAGTTGCATCCTCAAGTTTTCACAAAGATAACTCAAGCATGGGGGAGGCCAGACATAGATCTCTTTGCCTCCCACAGAAATCACCAATTGGCAAAATTCTGCTCGAGGACCTTTCATCCACAGGCCTGGAAAGTGGACGCACTCTGCTTCAGTTGGGCAACAATGACAGTTTATGCCTTTCCACCTCCCCCTCTACTGCCCAAAGTTCTATTAAAAACCAGAGCAGACAGACCAAAGATGATTCTCATTGCTCCAGACTGGCCAAGACAACACTGGTACCCACTCCTGAAAAGCTTGACGCATTCCCCACCATGGATCCTGCCTCTAATGCCTCTTCTACTGACTCAGCACAACTTCAAAACTCTTCACAGCCAGCTGAAAACACTCAGTCTAGCCGCATGGAAGATTCCTTAAATTCACAACAGGCCCTACTCTCCAAGGAGGTGCAGGATGTCATTTTGGAGGCCAGAAGACCTTCTACAAGAAACGCTTACTCTGCAAAATGGAAACTGTTGTGTGCCTGGAATGAGAAAAAGGGTCAGAATCCTGGAATACTGAATTTACCTCAAATATTACAGTACCTAGCTGAGATGCTAAGCAATGGACTTTCATTCTCCTCCATCAAAATCCACGCCTCAGCCATTTCTGCAGAATACAACACTGATCCTCCTTTATTCTCTCATCCCCTCTTAAGACAGTTCCTCAGAGGGGCTAAGAATATAAAACCCCCAAGGAAACAACCAGTACCTGCTTGGGACCTCAATTTCATATTAGAAAAACTGACCTTGCCTCCGTTTGAGCCAGCTGCTTCAACAGAACTACAATACATGTCTTTGAAAACAGCCTTCCTCCTGGCAATCACTTCAGCTCGCAGGGTTTCGGAACTACAAGCCCTCATGGCTGTGCAGCCTTTCCTCATTTTCCATCAGGACAGAGTTACCTTAAGAACAAATCCGTCCTTTATGCCAAAGGTAGTATCCAGGGTAGCCTTGAATCAGGCTATCCACTTAGCTACCTTTTACCCTAATCCTCAAAACAAAGGGGAAAGACTACTACATTCCTTGGACTTTCACAGACAGCTGCGTTATTATTTGGACAGAACAAAGCCTTTCAGAAAATCAGAGCAACTCTGTGTCCTATGCTGCAGGAGCTCAAGGGAAGCCTATTTCCAAACAGACTATCTCGAAGTGGATAGCCCACTGCATATGCTTCTGTTACTCTTTTCATGGTAAATCTGTACCTGCAGGCCTCAGATCTCACTCCACAAGGGCCACAGCTACCTCTGCAGCTTTCCTCAGGGGGGTTCCTACCAAAGATATTTTGGAAGCAGCCACTTGGAGTTCCATACATACCTTCTCCAAGCACTATCACCTACCATTATACTCCAAATCTAGAGCAGGCTTTGCCACTGCAGTCTTGCAGGGCATCCTGGCTCCTCCTAGTTCCACCTAGTGCCTGCCACCCCTTTTTTAGCTTTGGGATTCTACCCATCTGTTATGACTGCAGCTGTATGCACGATGAACATAGTACAGTTTTGTACCTACCATAAATGTAGATGTTAGAGTGCTAATACAGCTGCAGTCCAGGTTTCCCTCCCTCCTTCCCCTCTTGGGACAGGCCTAACGGCTAACACCTCCTCATACAACCTGATTGGGGTATTCTTTTATGGTGTATTTGCTTGCAACTACTGTTTTTTTGATTATATTGCATTGCATTATTACATAATTTTATGTATTGCCTTCCTTCTGGGGGCACCTGACATCTGGGGGAAGAAAAACTGAAGAAAATGGCGTCGGCTGGGTCTTTTATACCCCTGTTGCACTGACATCAGGGAGGAGGTGACGACAACTGACACCGGACCTAGACTTTGGAATTCGGCTGACCGAGGACCCGCCTGACGGCAGGAAAACCCATCTGTTATGACTGCAGCTGTATTACCACTCTAACATCTACATGTATGGTAGGTACAAAACTGTACTTTCTTTTTGGTGCCAAAAAAAACAGGGGACTTCAAATCCATTCTGGATCTTTCAACCCTGAACGTGTCTGTTGCAGAGACGAAATTCCAGATGATCACCCCTCAGTCCATTCTGCCCTTACTGGAGATAAACGACTGGATGTGCTCGGTGGACCTTCAAGATGTACTATCATAGCAAGATGAACAGGCGATCTGAGGTTCCTGCACTTCCAGCTGGGAGCCAGTCATTTTCAATTTAGAGCGCTCCCCTTTGGGCTCACCACTGTCCTCCAAGTGTTAACCAAAGTGATGGCGGTAGTGACAGTTCACCCATGGCTGCAGGGGGGTTCAGGTCTTCCCCTACCTGGACTATTGTCTCTATTCTACTCCCTCCAGGCATCAACTATTTCAAGCCAGGGATTTTCTTCAGACCACCCAATACCTGGGCATAACCGTAAACCTCATTAAATCTCAGCTGACACCAAGGCAAGTTCTTGACTTCATAGAAGCCTGAATAGATACTACCCAGGGCAAGCCTCCGGACAGATTACTACTGCTCTGACATGCGAGTTGCATCTTTCAACCCAAACTTTCCCCAGCAGTTTCAGTTATTCGGTCATTGGTGTCCATGGTGACCACGATCACGCTCATTCTGGCAGCACGCCTTCTATGAGGGATCTTCAGTGGACCTTAGCCATTCAGTAGTCCTTGCTAAACCTTCCCTTGTCTCATCCTGTTAGATTGTCACGTGCTTGCATGAACTCCCTTCTTTGATGGATTCAATCTCCGGACCTCCTTCAGGGTTGTCAGTTTATTTTTCCCTTTGCATTGACCACAGACGCCTCCCTGCTTGTGTGTGTGTGTGTGGGGGGGGGGGGCATTGCATGGGAAGGACGGTCCAAGGCATTTGGTCTTCTCTGGAGACTAATCTGCATATCAGTGTCCTGGAGATGAAGGCAGTGCTGCTGGCGTTGCAAGTGCCTACATGCCTGTCTTCCTCCAGGGACTGTTGCCATACAGACTGGCAATATGTCAGTAGTCTGGTACATCAACAAACAGGGGGGACCAGATCTTATCCCCTCCGCTTCCTCTAATATCCAAGTTCATTCAGAAAGCTCGAAGGCTGGGGAGCTCAATGATCCTCATTGCCACTTTCTGGCTTCGCCAGGTTTGGTTCCTCTCTGTGGTCTTATGCAGTGTCCACCCTAGACACTAGATCCTGTTCCGGATGTGATCACTGGGATCCCTCATCCAGACTTGGCCTGAAGCTCACGGCTTGGCTGCTGTAGTTCCCATGATAGTGAGGACTCCCAGGCTGTCTTCTCTTGTTAAGAAGATCTTGGTAGCGGCTCACAAATCATCTACAAGGAATGCTTATTGGAGTAAATGGAAGTGTTTCTCGAGCTGAGCTTTTCAGCATGACTTGGATCCTTTTGCAGTGCCAATTCCGGCCATTTTGGAGTTTTTGGCAGATATTTGTAATTATGGCGCTAGTTTCTCTACAGTTAAGGTACAATTGGAAGCGATTTCTAACTTTTATATAGACAAGAATTTGGCTTCTTCCAAACTTTGCAAGAACTTTTTGAAAGGTACCTTCCTCCTCAGGCCTCCGGTCAAGGAACCAGCACCCCCTTGGCATCTCATCTTGGTGTTGCAGGCCCTGGTTTCTCTTCCTTTTGAACTAGCAGCCACAGTTGAGTTGCAGTTTCTGTCATGGAAGACTGCTTTTTAGTTGCAATTATTTCAGCCAAGAGGGTTTCTAAGATCCAGGCCTCCTCTATCAAGCCCCCTTGTATGGTATTCCATAAAGATAGGGTGTCACTGTGGACTACTCCATCTTTTCTACTGTAGGTGGCATCAGAGCCTAATATTACCAGGTCATCAGTTTGCCAGTTTTCTTTCCAAATTTCCATAAGGGAGAGTACAAGTTGCACTTGCTCAATGTGCACAGGCAACTGCGCTTTTATTTGCATAGAACAAAATCTTTTCATAAGTTAACTTTTTGTATCATTTTCTAAACCTTTCCTTGGTAAGCCATTTTCTAAAGTTACTATTACTCTATGGATTTCTGAATGCATCAACTTGGCCTTTCTTACCAAAGGGTTATCTCATCCAGGGCATGTCCGGGCACATTCCACCAGGTCTGTTGTGACTTCTGCCTTTTGGTCCAGGGTTTCCTTGGATGCTGTCTGTTCCACAGCTACCTGGGAGTCTCCGCACACATTTAGCTCTCATTATAAATTAGATCTTCTTTTCATGGGCAGGGCTTCCTTTGGTTCAGCCATGCTCCGGAATATCCTTCCATGAGGACCTCCCAGGGTTTGTTGGTAGCTGGGGACTCCATCCCTCCAGTTGAAGATCAGATGAGAACATCATAAGATAAAGAAGTTATGTACTCACCATAATGTTCCATCTGAGTTGATTCTCATTTGTCTTCACCCATCTCTCTCCCTCCCCCCTGCCTTGTGTGGGCTGCATAGTGGACCGGATGGAAAAGTCTTAGCTCCATCTCCTTTGGCTTGTTTTTCCCTTGTTGGACCTTTTGTGGTTATGCCAGTCTGTTACGGGCATATTCTTTTACATTGGAATGCTGCGGTTTTCTGCATCAAACTTGATCCAAGGGGTGGAGGGAGACTGGGACATTATGGCTGGGGGAGGAGCGTGGAGCTTGGATTCGAAGCAGAAGTATGTGGCCAAGTCAGATCCATGGCCAGATCCAGGTCCCTCAGGTTGAAGACAAATGAGAAGCAACAACTCTGATGGAACATTATGGTGAGTACATAACCCCCCCCCCCCAATACATGTGATTCCTCCACTGTGGAGCTCTTTAGCTGCATTCCACATAGGATTGGATTGGACATGTTTCACAAAGCAATTATTGAACTGACTTGTCTGAATAATGACCTTGTTAGTTTTATCCTTGATGGGATAGAGGTTATTTTGAATAGTGTTTATTTTGAAGGGGAATTTTTCTATCAAGTACAAGGGGTGGCCATGACGGCCAACTGTGCACCTATGTATGCAAACTTAGTCATGTACAGTTGGGCGAAACAGTACTTACTGGGTTCCACTTTTGACAACCACTGGCACATTTTACCTACATTACCTTGATAATATTTTACTCTTTCGAAAGATCAAAACTTTGAAGTAAAATAGTTTATATCTTGCATTAATAACTTTTCTGATATTTACTCATAAATATTCCAATGATTCTATTGACTTAATAGATCGTACTTTGTACAAGGACCTTCTGAATGGGAAGTTTGGATAGAGGATTCATAGGAAATCTACTTGCTCTGTTACTTGGGATAACAACTTCCATCTCTTTTAATACTAAAAGGAAAATTTGTAAGGGTTTCTAGAATGTGTTCAGACTTTTAATAACTTCAAAGTTGAAATAGACCTCATTACTTCCATGTTCTTAGAGGACACCCCCTAGTATTTTGGAGAAGACATTTCATGAGTTTGTGGGGGACTAAATTTAAACCACTATTGGGGTCAGATGAGACCCCTCCCCTTATGGCAATACAAATCCTGGGCAGGTGTTGGACCCCTACTGAGATTCCCCTGTTACTTTTGGGCCATCATCACATAAGATTAAAATGATTGTTAGACATAACTGGAATATTTTAAAGGGGGATGAAAACCTATTTAAGACTTTAGGTGATGCCCCACACTTTGTATATAAAACTGAGCATAACTTGAAAAAAATTTTGAACTTTATACTTTATCAAATTATTCCAAGTTATGTAAAGGCACTAGAAGATGTGGAGCATGTGGCCAGTGCCAGTGTGTAGTACAGCAAGAATGTATTACTGTAGTAGACCCACCTTGTAATATCTATTTAGCCGACGGACACTGATTCACAGGGGGCGATGTATATTGCTATGTTTTGCAACTGTCCACATTTCTATATTGGAAAAAGACTGCTGTGAAAAAGAATTGGTGCATACTCATGCTATTTCTAAAGGAAATGATTATTTGTTTAAACACATTGCTCTATGTACTCTCTCGCCAAAATTTTATTTTGGCATTTTGGAATTGGTTGCTGCCAATAATGTGGAGGGGGTCCTTAGGAGATGAAACTAGAGCTTAAGGAACTTACCTGGCAGTAAAACTTCAGTTTACCCAGGTCTGAATGACCCTGTTCCTATTGTTCCATTGCTTAAACTAAGAGCTGCCTTCCTCTGATTTTTTTTTACTGTCTTTTTATTCTTTGTTTGAGTTGGTTCCTTATGATGTTATGCAATTCAACTTTTGTGCTCTCTTTTTTTAGTGTAACTTTAAGATTTAATGATCAATTAATGTTAATAGATGTAATTGATTTTATTTTACTATACAAGGGGATGGCTTATACTACATTTAGTTCTGATGAAGTCTGTTAGTATTAGGACGAAAACGCTTAACTGGTTCTTTTTTTTATGAAGTACAATATTGACATTGTTCTGTCTTTTCTTAGTGAAAGTATAGTTTCCTATTCACACAACACTGTGAGCATTTTTTCTTGGTTGCTGCTTTAGAATTAGCCTATTCCTTTAATATGTGGCAGCTTCATTAGCATACATACATAACTCCATAAAGCTGGCTCATATTGACATTTAAGCTTAAGCCATCAGAGGTTAGACAGACATATTTTTTTTCATTTGGGGGCTTTGAACTCTGTTTAGGTAACTGCGCCTGCCAAAACTGACTTGACTGCTGTGTTTTTAAAATTCTTTTCTAGTAGCTGTGATGTATATTAGAGTAGATGTTCTTCATGTTTCACTCTTGCAGTCATCACATTTGGGTTATCCCTGCCAGGGTAACCCTTGGCTGGCCTGAATACCAGAGACTTAGTATTTCTGCGTTGGTTGCTGTCACTTGAGGACTGACGTCAGGTCGTCAGTGGTATAAAGGAAGGCATCCAACGCCATTACATCAGTCTTTCTTGCCGTGGAGCCCGAAGCAGAAGCATTTCACAAAAGTGCCGGTCGGGCGCTACCTGACTCTTGTTTCCGAATTGAAGTTTAAGTCTTCGAAAGCCAAGTACCCCATTGGGGATCCTTTTTTCTTGCACTAACCAATGCCAGAATAAGTTAATCGTCTTGCCTGTGGAAAGCAAATACCACACTGGGACTTCCACTGCATCACTTGTCTAGGCCCAGACCACGACGTCCCTCATTGCTGCTTCTGTGCTTTAACGCCAGAACTATTCATCGTCGGGCCCTTATTTTAGCAAGAGATTTCCGTTTACAGTCCCCAAACTCCGATATGGCTTTGGTAAGCTATCTGACAGCAGATCTTCCAAAAAAAAAGTTAAGATAAAGACAGAGACAGATTACATAGGACCAAACCTTCCGACGATGCTTCCGTTAAGCTGGTCATCAGTCCTCCGGAACTCAGTGAGGCGCTTTTGCAGCCCCCTGATGCCCACTTCAATTCGCAGGCCTTTACTGAGACCCTTTTGGAGTCCGGTATGCCACAGAACTCTTCTTCGTCTAAGGATCCTACAGTCGTCTTTACCTTGGATGGCTCCAGAGCCGCTGTGCAGGCACCGTCTTCCGAGGAAGTCCTTCGCAACACTGAATCCCGATATAAACCAACACCTTCTTTCGCGGCTGCTGTTCTTTTGAAACCTGAGTTCCTTAGGTCCAGGGGTCGAACCACACCCAAGAAACCGACTATGCATACTCGGGCACCTGCTCACTTGCCTCAGTCTCAAATGCTTAAAATGGCAGAAGACCTTATGCTGATTAGGGGAGGCCAAGCCACTCCTTCAAAAAGGAAGCGAGATCTGTCTCCAGTAGTTTTGTCTGAACAAGTCAGATGAATCCGATGCATCTGACTATGATGACATGCAGCCCCTCTCCACATATGAGGATTCTGGTGCAGAGGAATCCATTCCATCAGCCTCTCTCCCAGAGGATTTTTCCTTTGGGGAAACCCTGAATACCTTAAGGGAGCATTTCCAATGGGAGAGTCAAGACTGCCCACAGTCTAAAAAGAGACTCATAGTTCCTGGACCTTCTACAATACAGGCCCTTAGCCATCCCCCCAGTTCTAGATGTGATGGATGATGTCTTCCTTGAATCCTGCTAGACTCCCGACGCCCTCCCTCCTGCTCCCAGAAAACCAGACAGGTACTACAGAGTCCCTGACTCTCACAAATATCTCTCTCAAAACCCAACCGCTGATCCTGACGTCATTACTCAAGGGCCTAAAGGGATTAAAGCAACCTCTGCTAAGAATCCCACCCCCTCAGACAGGGATTCCTGACCACTGGACAGATGGGGTAAAAAAGTGTACACCTCTGCTACTCTTGCTATTAGGGCACTAAATTGTCAGTTCCATATGCTTAAGTGTCAACAGCATACTTTGGAACTCCTTAAACAAAAGATGTCCTTTCCTGTGTGGGCAAAATCTAAATATTTGCATGACTTAATGCATTCTGCTGGTCAAGTAACTAAACACACTTTACACTGTGGTTTTGATGCCCTAGAAGCTTCTTGCAGGGCAGCAGTCACTGGAGCTGTCATTAGAAAACATGCATGGCTTAAGGAACAACCCCTGCCAGTCCATGTCAAATCAAATTTCTTGGATGCAACCTTGCACAAAGAAACTTATTTGGCACTAAAGCAGGAGAGGTTTTAAAAAGATGGAAGAAAAAGCAAAATCTATGCAGACAGTTAAAGATTTCTTAGAGGTCCAGCCCCCTAGGTTCAGCAGGAATTTTCCCCTCTAAGCACTGGTCCTTTCCTGCTCAGAGTAGACAGGGCCAGCCTAGGCCCTGTGGAAACAGATCCCCCCAGACAGCAGTCCCAGGGATTGGAGAGATCTTAGCAGTGGACTACCTCCACTTCAAAACCAGGGAGTTCTAAGCCCCACCCCCTTGTGGTAAGCACTCACAATGACTCACCCCTTCCTAACCTCTCTTCTGCCCACCTTCACATACCGCTAGGAGGAAAACACTTTCACTCAAGCACCTGGGCCACCATTACCAAGGACCAATGGGTTCTGAACAGTGTGTCTCGGGTACACATTCTCCTTCCACACCCTTCCAACCCCAAAAGGGTTCCCAGATCTACCACCAAATCAGTGGGCAGAGGCTCAAAAGCATATCAATTCCCTTCTCTTCTTGGGCCAGTAGAGCACGTTCCTGTAGAGCAGATAGGCCAAGGCTTCTACTCCATACTTTTTCTGGTGCCCAGAAAAGGGGGCACCTGGTGCCCCATCCTCTATCTATCCATTCTAAACACCTTTCTGGTGATCGCAAAATTCAAAATGCTCAACCTCCAGCAGCTGCTACCTATGCTCTCCAAGGATGCGTGGCTAGCCACCCTGGACCTAAAAGGAGGCCTACCGCTACATTCCTATCAGGGAGTCCTGCAGAAAACATCTCTGCTTCAGGGTTCAACACTTTCAGTGTGCTTCCCTTTGGCTTATCTATTGCTCCCAGAGTTTACACAAAATGCTGGGTGCCGGCCATTACCTTTTGCAGACATAGAAATATTCAAATTTACCCCTACTTACTCGACTGCCTTATTCAGACAGACAGCCAGGAAAAGCTGCTCAGACGTGGCCTTTGTAAAGGACCTACTAACCTCCATAGGGTACGCAGTCAATGAAAAGAAATCCAAACAGGTTCCTACCAAAGGGATAATCTTCCTGGGAGCAAGTCTGGACACAGCATTCCAGATGGCATGCCTTGCGCCAGAGAAACAAATTTTCCTATCAGCTTCTCTCAACTGGCCACCAGGCCCCAGCTTTCTGCAAGGAAAATCCTGCAAGCCTTGGGGTTAATGGCTTCTTGCATACTCCTTACTCCATATGCCAGGCTGCAAATGAAGAAACTTTAACGGTACCTGAAGAGCCTTTGGTGTCAACACTCACTGGAAACTCTTCTGCCTATTATTCCTTGCCTGAGGAAGGAATTTCTTTGGTTGGCAACAGCCTGCTTCCACAACAAGGGACTGCACTTCTCCCCACACCCTGCCACCCAGACCCTCATCACAGATGCATCAGACTACACTTGAGGTGCACACCTGGACGGCAGGTGCATACAAGGCCAATGGAACCCCCAGCAACTCACCCTGCACAAGAGATGATGGCTGTGCAACATGCCGTGAAAGCTTTCAAACGCCTTCTCTCTCCAGGGTTTCTCCTGATCAAAACAGACAACACCACTGTGATGTGGTACATCAACAAGCAGGGAGGGACTCACTCCTACCCCCTGTGCAAGCTGGCCATGACCCTTTGGTTCACAGCCTCTTCCATGCAAATACACCTGTTAGCACAATACCTGCCAGGTGCTCTCAACTCCCTGGCAGACCAATTAAGCAGAAAGCTCTTGGACCCCCACGAGTGGCAGCTCAACAGAAACACCTTCTAATAACTCAACCTCTTTGCTTCCCACACCAACCATCAGCTCAGCAAATTCTGCACCAGGGAGCATCACTGCATGGCTTGGAAAGTGGATGCCCTGTCCTTCCCCTGGGTAAACCTCTTGGTCTATGCCTGTCCTCCCCTACCTCTTATTCCCAAGGTACTGCTCAAAATAAGGGAGGAAAAACCAAGGACCGTTCTCATAGCTCCAGATGGGTCCAGACAGCACTGATACCCCTGGCTGTGCAGCCTGTCCCCGCTGCCACAATGAAATCTTCCTCAGATTCCAAACCTAACCTAGAGGGAGGGAGAATTCATGCACCCCAATTGCAGACGCACAATTTGGCAGCTTGGCTTATACCTTACCCCTGACTAGTCTGCCATCGTCAGTAAACAAGTTCCGGATGTTATCCTAGAGGCCAGATGCCCTAACACCAGAAAGTCTTCTGTAGATAAATGGAAAAGGTTTTGCACCTGGGTCCAGGCTAAGGGGGCCAATACCTCACAGCCCTCCATCCCTGTCATCCTGTATTAGTTAGCTGACCTACTACACAGTGGTGTCTTTCTCCTCTATAAAAATTCATGCCTCTATTTCTGCTCATTTTCCCACTGAGCAGCCTCTTTTTTTCATACCCTCTGATTAAACAGTTCCTCAGAGGGGCTAGCAACTTGGGGCCCCCCCAGAAGCCACCAACACCAGCTTGGGACCTCAACTCTGTTTTGGAAAAGCTCACCCTGCCCCCTTTTGAACCAGCTTTTTCTGCAGAGCTAAAATGTATCTCCTGGAAAACCGCCTTCCTCCTGGCCATCACTTCAGCCAGAAGAGTCTTTGAGCTGCAAGCACTCATGTCTGTGGAACCCTTCATCTTCCATGCAGACAGGGTATCCCTTAGACCTAGTCCATGCTTCATGCCCAAGGTGGTATCCATTGTGGCTCTCAAACCAATCCATCAATTTACCCACCTTCTTTCCTAACCCCCAAAACAAGGGGCAAAGGATTCTGCACTCAGTAGATGTAAACAGACAGCTCAGATACTATCTGGACAGGACTAAACCCTTCAGAAAGTGTGATCAATTGCTGGTTAGCTTTGCTTCAGGGGCAGAAAGCAAAGCCATCTCCAAGCAAACCATTTCCAAATGGATAGCACACTACATCTATTTCTGCTACAAACAGCATGGCAGGCCTCCCCCCAAGGGGGTCAGGACACACTGCACCACTGCAGCTTTCCTCAGAGGGGTTACCACCAGGGATATCCTGGAGGCTGCCACCTGGACATCTGTTCATACTTGTACCAAGCATTACCACCTGCCTCCAAATCCAAGGCAGGGTTTGCCTCTGCGGTCTTGCAGGGCATGCTATCCAGCCCTTAGCTTCCTGGACTGCCTCAACCCTTTTCCTCCGCTGTGGGAATCTACCCAAATGTGATGACTGCAACAGTGAATACACTCTAACATCTACAATTATGGTGAGTGTACACAACTGTACTTTCTCTGAATTGAGAGCTAGATGTCAGTCTTTTTTTTTTGCAAAGGTAAATTTCATTGAGTGAATTATGCCAAGGGCTGTTTTTACCTACAGTGAGACATGAGAGGAGGTTTGTCTGCTTCCTTCACATGACCATAGCTAACTGGGTTATCGTGAAAAGACTCATGGTTTCAAGAAAATAGACCAATTCCTTCCTTTAGTGTGAACTGTTTAATTCTCTCCCCGCACCCTCCCCAAGATGTTTCAGATTGTGAAGCTGATCTTTGGCAAGGGCCTTACTCATGTACAACGAACTGAATTTTCACTCACAATTGAAGACTGGGTTTGATGAAGCTTTCGTGGGTAGAGTCTTCCACCACCCTGGATTTTTTAAAGGGTATCTTTGGGTAGACGCCTGTTCGTTGCTAATTGCTGGAATACTTGCCAAAGTGATACACTGCAGTTGAGATTTTTTAATTTCGATGGAGAGGTATTACATTTCTGCACCCCGCCATACATTGCTTTTGTGTGTAGTTTTTTATTGTAATTTTATTAGTTACTGTAATTTTTTTTTTTAAGGAAATACAACACCTGCATTTGGACAGAGCAGTGCTGGAGGGGGCTTTTCTTTCGGAACTCCAAGTACCCCAGCTCCAAGCTTTGGGGGAAGTCCATCAACACCATTTGGTAAGATAATTTAATTATGCACATTGTCTGGCATTCTAATCATTTTGGTTTGGGTTGTTTTTTTATGCCCTTGTCATTATGATATAAAATATAATGCAAATGTTACGTCTACATGGGAGTTGTACTACTCAATCTCTTCTCACAAGAAGTCTGGACAAAGCCTAAAATAATGGATGGATAAAGGCCCCAAAATAGGGCCAGATTTTAAATATTGCTGTTATGAATTTAGAATGTTGATAGAGTAAGAGGTTTTTGGTTAGAATGCTTTTTCTTTAGCATATGAAGTCAAACTCGTATGTACATCATTGTTTAGTGACGTCAGTCTTCAGTGATTTGCTAGAAAACCAAAAAAATTGAGGTGCAATTCAAACATATGAGCCAAAAGTCTGGACATTCTATGAAAATCTTTACAATTTTGAGCGCTTGGCTGCAGATATAAAAAGTGCCCTTCAACAGTGCTGCTCATTTGTGGAGCAAGGCAGGTGTAATTTGAAGCAAGATTTGTGAGCATTATTTAAGTACCTGCCAAGTGACTGACTTGAACATTATCTTAGTACATAAAATGCAGAAATATTTGCTTGTCACATTTTATGCTAATAACTCTTTTCATTTGGTATGGCTAGTAGACTTAAAACAATTTTGGTGGATGAACTTAACATGTGTTAAGATCCTGCAGCCATTTGCATTGTAAAGTAGTTTCAAACATTGTTACATACTTTTAAGTCCAGATGGTGAAAGTTGAGCATGTGCTATATACCTTGTAAAAAAAAAAAGATTCTGTGCATCTGTGAGTTGAAAGACTTGCTTTCATTGTTCAGTCCTTTATTCTTCTGTCCCTGGATTGTTTGAGCGCTGCATTTCTTTTTTTTCCAGGAATTTCCCATTGGCCAGTATAGATGATAAAATCAGGCCAGTGTTGCACAGACAGGAGTACTGTTATGTCAGAAGCAAAAACATTGCAAGCTTTTTTTGTAGTGCCATGATTCATGGCAGAACTTTAAGTGACAGTGATTTAAGTACCTGATCAGTTTCCCTAACTTGTACTTTCCCCACCTCAGTTAACCCTAAGTCTGTTGATCCGATGTCCATTTTCGTCAAGTTCAGCTGTGGGTTGTCTGATTAAACCTCAGCGCTAATTCTGAAGCTCCTCCATTCCAAGGCTCTGACTCCTTCCCTGCCCATAAAATCTCTGAACTCCACCTTAGTACTTCACATCTTATTTGTTACCTGAAGTGTTCACATGTCATTCAGAGCACTATCTTTCAGTATCATTTTGGTGTTGGTCTTAGCAGATTATACCTTTCTTTTATTCCTCATCACCGTACCAAGAGAAAATCTTTTCTTTCCATTTAGTAGATTTTTGTCAGTATTACTGCTTTAGATAAGGTATGTAGTGTGTGCTGTTAGTATTAGTTTTTTTCCCCCGGTAGGTGCATTAGAATAGATTAGGTTTATAAAGACTGCCATGTTTTTTTTTACTTAGTTGTACTGTATCTTAACAGATAATTATCTAATTATAGTCATTGTTATAGTGATAGATCTGAAGTAATTAACTTAATTTGATTATCAACCTGTGGGATGCCAGATCCAGATCAGAGACGGCAGTTTCACCAGCATCTGATCCGAGCTTCAAGCTCCTCCCCTTACCCATAATACCCCTCCATCTCCTTCCTTCCCCCAGATCTCATTTGTTGCGGCTTTGCCAAGCAGCGTGGTCTAGAGCTCCAGGCGTGGTAGGCACTTTTTCTGCTATTTCTGTGGGTTTCTGACTAGGTAGGTTTCGTACTACCCTTTGCCTTCCCTCCTCTCGTTTCATATCGCGTTTTCTGTCAAAAAAAAACAAACATTTCTGTGTTGTAGGTAAATCAGGCCTAATCTCCCTTTCCCCTTCTTGCGATTGTGTGTGTGAATGTTGGGGTTGGGTAGTTTAGTTTAAACTATTTGGTACATTGTACCTTCTGTGTTGGTATGGCAGATCAGAAGGCCAAGCTGGTCTTTAGGAAGTGCACAGTGTGTGGCCATACGTTGTCCCCAGCGGATGGCCACACACTGTGGGTGGTGTGTCTGGGGGCAGGCCCATCTGTCTTGGGACTGTTCTGTTTTTGCAGGGTTCAACCCAGGTGCCCTAAAGGATCGTAGGGCAAAATTGATCAAGGGACTTCTCCCTGCTACAGAGGCAGCTGCCTCTTCTATTGCAGTCACAGCCGTGACCTTGTCTTCAACTTCAGTCACTGTCTCCTCCTCTCCCTCCCAGGCCGAGACTCAACCTCCTGGACATATGCCTATGGATAGGGAGTCAAAAAAAGAGAGGAACAAAGACAGAGAGAGACAAAGGGAGGAAGAGATCCCTGGACCAATCGGATCCGGTGGGTCCTGCCCCTAAACAGACAACTTTTTCCAGGCCAGCTTCTCCTTTGCTCCGATCGCTAAAATTTTCACCGGAGCCAGAGGAGCTTATTACCTCTTTCCAGGGCCTCCATATACCTACCCTCCCCGGCCGGTGTTGGTGGCCTCGTCGCAGTCCAACAGAAGTCTATCTGAAGTGGACATGGACAAAATGATGCAAAGGTTTATTCACACCCAGATTCAGATTGGGGGTCTTACCAGCCCCTTCTCCCTCAGAGGGGGGAGCTCGCTTCCCTTCTTTGCCCTGATATCTCCTTCTCTGGTCCGTTCCCTGGTGTCAGAGTTTCTGGATCAGAGAGGTCTCAGAGTCAGGGGGTCATTGCCGATGGTACCATGTACCTCGACGCCGGCTATTACCTTGAGCATGTTGGATCCAACTGGTTCAGACCCAAGCGGCTCTCTGAGCCAAAGCCTGGACGTCTGATCCGAGGGGTTGGGTCATTCTCCTTCGCACCGACGCAGTCTGGTCAAGGCTTTACCCCTTGGTATCTCTGCTCCGATCCCCACGCTGGATGTGGGGAGAACAGTTTCCTTGCCAGTTTCTCAGGAGGCTCACTCTCCCTCAACTTTCGATGTGGTGTAGAGGGTTCTCTCCAGGGGATCAAGGCCACTGACCATTTCATTGGATTCTGCCCAGACTCCCTGACCTTTGGGTGCGTCTTCAGCCATTTTGCCCATGCAGGGACAGCCCGTACTCAATGGGCCCCAGACTGTATTCCTCAAGGAACCACAAGTAGTTTGCGAGTCCTCTCCGGAGAGTCCCACTGATGATATCCCTCTAATGAACGTGCAAAAGGAGGCACCTGGACTCCTCTCCAGAGTCCCTCACTGAGGATACGACGGAAGGTTCCCCAGATCACCCCCAATGATGTCTCCTTTGGAGACATCATGAAAATTCTGTGCCAGCGGTGGTGTTGGTACACCCCCAAACCTTTCTTGGATGAGTCAGTGTTCCTGGAGGCCTTCGACATGGGCCCGTTTACCTCCTGGGTGTCCCACCCCCAGCAAGATCCCATGGAAGGAGCCGGACACCGTGGAGCCAATCCCCACGTGCCCTGATAAGATCTTGAGCCTTCCAGTAGACAGACCAGGTTGGAACAAGGAGTCCCCAGTGGGCACCATGGTGCTAGCGGCTGCCACTAAGAAAGAACTAGTTCAGGAAAGTTCTACGGTCCATCTCCCCGACAGAGTCCAAGACTATGGATAGTCTGGAAAATTGGACACATGCTTCAGCCACCTTTTCTAGAAGGGCGCTGACTTATTTGGCCCACATAACTAGACTACAGTGAGACCTGGTCAAGGAGTTCACTGAGTCGCCCCCAGAGTCTGTCTCCAGAAGATATATGCACATTCTCAGCGAGGATGGTCACTCTCAAAGCGGTTACCAATATGTCCATGCGCCTCGTCTCATTTGCCACTGAAGGAGCAGCAAGGGCTGCCGAATCTGGCATCGCCATGTGGGCAACACGCCTGGCTTAGGCTTGGTCAATTCACAGAACCCTTTAAGGCGTCCTTTGTGAATGCCCCTTACGATGGTTCTTCCTTGTTTGGGAAGACTGTTCATGAGATGTTAATCCAGAGTGAGAAGGATGGGAAGAAACCGTCTTCCATCGGAATCCGGTTCTATAACCCCTAAAGATCCTACTCCAGGAATCAGAGGGGGTAAAGATGTGGTTCCAGAAATCTCAGTATTCCTGGGATACTCAGGATCCACCTTCCCCTAGAGGCAGAATGGGTCAGGACAGATGCCGGCCCAGAGGCGGGGGAGATTCGAGAAATTTTGGGTCTCTAGAACCATTCTCGGACAGGCCCTTGCAGCAGACCTGAGGGGTTGCCCGACTGCTCTGCTCTGGATGCAGTCTGGGTTTGCCTTTCGATGCACTTGACGGTATGCGAGTTCGTGTCCTCAGACCGTTGGGTGATTCAGATAATATCCAGAGGGTGTACAATCTCCCCTTCCACCAAAACACCTCCTGGACGTTCCACCACACAAAGGGAGCAGCAGCACTTGAAAAAAAAAGCGGCTAAGAAAAAAAGTTGTCCCGCTCATCCCCCTACATCAGTCCGGATCAGGCATTTATTCCACGTTCTTTTTGGTGCCAAAAAAGACGGGACTTGAGGCCTATCCTGGACCTTTCCACTCTAAACCTGTCGGTTGCTAAAGAGAAGTTCCGGATGGTCACTCTACAATCCATCCTGCTTTACATGCAGGAGAAAGACTGGATGTGCTCAGTAGATTTCCAGGACGCATACTACCACATCAAAATGCACAGGCGCTGTAGGAGATTCCTCCACTTTCGGCTAGGGGGTAATCACTGTCACTTCCATGCCCTACCCTTCGGTCTCACCACAGCCCCCAGGGTGTTCACCAAGGTCGTGGCAGTAGTAGCAGCTCACCTGAGGCATCGAGGAATACAGGTCTACACGTATCTGGACGATAGGCTCCTTGCCGCTCCCACCAGATGTCTACTTTGTCAGGCCAAAGACTATTTCCTAAAATTCAGACTTGCTGGGCGTTACAATCAACATGTCTGTCTTTTCTAGACCCTGTTCAGATCTTAGACTACATAGGAGTGAGAATCAGATACGTTTCAAACCAAGGTCTTTCTAACTCCAGAGAGAGTCCAAAACTTACGACTTCATGTGTTCGTGATCCTTCAGTCTCCTCTTCCTCCAGCTGAGATGGTTTTAAGAGCCTTAGGTTCCATGGCAGCCACCATTACTCTTCTCCCCTGTGCTCATCTTTATATGCGGGTTTTGTAGTGATGCTAGCAGTCCAGTGATCCTTTTTTGGATCTGCCATTGATGCATCCTATTCACGTAAGCAATGCATGTAGGAAGTCCCTCCTCTGTTGGATGTGCTCCCCGGAGCTAGTAGAGGGACGTACATTTATTCAATCCTCTCCCCAAGCCAAGGTGACCACGAATGCCTCCCAACTGGTTGGGGGGGGGGGCATTGCTCGAGCAGGCCAGTCCAAGGCATGTGGTCCCTGAACGAGACCAAATTGCATATCCGTGTTCTAGAGATGAGGACGGTCTTATTAGCATGGCAGGCCCTTTATGCCTTTCTTCCTCTGGGAATGATTGCAATTCAGAAAGACAAATGCGTCAGTGGTCTGGTACATCAGGAGTCAGGTAGGAACCAGGTCTTGCCTCCTTTGTCGTGAGGCCATGAGAGTGTGGAAATGGGCAATCTCCACCAGCTGTTTTCTGGTAGCAATGCACATTCCGGTTCGATCCAACATACTGGCGGACAAACTGAGCAGGACTATTCTAATGCCTTTTGAGTGGTCTTTGAATCCTTCTGTTGCGGAGCAAATCTTCCTCGTGTGGGGTCGGCCTTGCTGCGATCTCTTCACATCTCCTTCCAATGCAAAGTGCAGCGAGTTCTTCACTCTGATACCCCACAGGGGGAATCCCCCAGGGACCCTCTGGTCCATGCTTTGCCTCCCTGTCTTCTTTATGCTTATCCCCCTTTACCTCTCCTGACAAAATTTCTCCAGAAGGCTCGTCAGTTGGGGAGCAGAGTCATCCTCATTGCCTCATTCTGGCTTCGCCAAATCTGGTTTCCCTGTCTTTGGTCTCATCTGGTAGTTCCATCTTGGATCTGATACCGGATCTCATTTCTCACCCCTCGAGTGTCCCTCATCCAGACCTGGTCAGTCTGAAGCTCATGGCTTGATTGCTAGGGCTCCCAGTCTGTCTTCCCCGATCAAGACTGTTCTGGTGACAGCTTATAAATTGTCCACCAGAAAAATATACTATAGCAAATGGAAGCGTTTTTCTATCTGGGCTTCTCAGAGGGATTTGGACCTGTTCACAGCACCTATTCCACCAGTCCTTGAGTTCTTGGCATACATTTTTGAGCAGGGTGCCAGCTCATCTACAGTGAAGGTTCAACTAGTGGCCATTTCCAATTTCCATGTAGGTGTGAACATGGCTTCTTTAGCTTCCTCCAGACTTTGCAAAACGTTTATTAAAGGTACCTTTCTTTTAAGAAGCCTGGTTAAAGATCCTACCCCTCCTTGGGACCTTACCTTAGTTTTGCAAGCTTTGGTTGCTCCGCCCTTCGAGCCTGCTGCTTCTGTGGACTTGAAATTTTTATCCTGGAAGACAGCTTTTCTAGTGGCTATTACCTCTGCTAGGAAAGTGTCAGAACTCCAAGCATTATGTGTAAAACCTCTATATATGATCTTACATAAAGACAGGGTTTTACTTCGTACTAATCCTTCAATCAGTCGATCGATTTACCTGTCTTCTTTCCAAATTTTCAGAATAGGGATAAATATAAATTGAATTTGTTAGACGTGCATAGACAGCTACGTTTCTACTTGCACAGAACTAAAGCCCAAGTCTGACCAGTTTGTGTCCTTTGCTACGACCTTTTTGGGCAAACTGGCTTCTAAGGTAACTATTGCCAGATGTATTTCCCTTTGCATCCTACAGGTTTACAAAGATAAAGGTATGTCTCTTCTGGTTAAGATAAATGCCCATTCTACTAGGTTCATGGCTACATCCGCTACCTTTTGGTCGAGGGTCTTTGGACGATATTTGTTTGGTGGCTACTTGGTTTTAATCTCACACCTTCATTTCTCATTATAAATGGGACATGGTTTCCAGAGGGAGAGCACCGTTTGGCTCCGTGGTGCTCCGAAATATCCTTCCATGAGGGCCACCCAAGGTTTTGGTAGCTGGGGACTCTGTCCCACATGTTGATGATCAGATGAAGTTAACTACTTCAGATAAAGAAGTTATGTACTCACCATAGCATTCCAGCTGAGTAATTTGACTTAATTTGTCATCAACCGTCCCTCCTTCCCCTTAACCTTCAATTGGTGCTTCTGCTTTGGCAGACAGGAGAGTGCCTTTGCTGATCTGATGTCTATTTATGAAGGTTTTTGGATCGGGTTCATGTGAGTGGTGTGTAGCAAACTCGATCTGAGGAAAGGAAGGAGTTCGACGGGTATTATGGATAAGGGGAGGAGCTTAGAGATCAGATGCTGGTGAAACTGCTCTCTCAGATCCGGTCCGGATCCGACATCCCATAGGTTGATATCTTTTTATTCTGTAGTCAAGCTAGTTTATTGCTTAACCATATTTAGTGCGTAAGGAACTTTTTACTGGCAAGTTATACATTTGGTTTGTGCATTGAAGAGGCCAGGCTGTGCTCTGTTGCCATTCTCTGTCCATGCATTCACACAATATTAAGAACAATGTAGAACGTTTACTTTTAATAATTGTAATTCAGAGAGGGCAGATTGTAAGCAAGGGATGCTAAAATGAAGAAAGCCACACAGACTGCAGACTCACTCCAGTAGTAAGCATCATCCCAACAAATGACTGTATATCCCAGCAATCATCTTAACCCATGCTGATGGTGTATTCAGTTCAGCCAAGTCAATGCATCATTTTTCATGCTTTCCCCCATGGCTGGTCCCTCCTCCTTCACTTCCTCGAGACAGCAGCAATACTGAGAAGGGATATCCACCTGAGAGAACTCTGTGGAAGTGGAACTGCCATGGTAAACCTTCTTGCGCTCAGTCCTTGAGTTTCATTCTTTCACCGTCTCCATGTATTACTTACTGCTCCACTAGATTTAGTTTGGTGCATTCACAAAGCTTGCTTATGGTTCTGAAGGCTGTTTGCTTCTAAATAAACAGCCCTGAATCTGTCACACACTTGATACAGGAAACTGAGCTGCCTTAAAGAGCTGGGGATGCTAGACTTTTCTCTGATTTGTAAAAAAAAATGTAGCATTAGCGATGTGGGACAGGTGGTAACCCTAGTTTTAGTTTCATGCAGGACCGGAGTTTAAAGATTTTGCGCGTGTGAGAGAGATTGCGTCTAAATGGATCTATATATAATTCAGGTAATTGTGTTCTGTAGTGGTACAGTGTTGAATTTGTGAAGATTATGGTTAACCGGTGGTTGAGTTACCCTATTTCCATCAAAGTTTTTTGTTAAGTCTGCTTTGAGTGTTCACCATATAACTGTTCTATGAGGCCGCAGCGTCACACCATTTGTGGAAAAGGAGCAAGGGTTAGAGAGTCATAATGTTCAAACTCGCATATAAATGTTTTGTTTAGATACTGTGATTGAGCAGTTTGATAACGAGCAATGAGCATGTAATCTGTCAATTAGGTTCAATGGATTAAAATAGTAATCAGTTAAGGTGATTTTCTTGTGTCCTGCCCCCGTTTATTTTTATACTGAAGGAGCTCCTTATTGCAGTATTATCAGAGACCGTCCACTGTTACTGTAAGCAGGAGTCGTATTTTTCTGTGTCTAGCAAACTGTTGACTCTGTTTGCTGTCTTGCTTAAAAACATTGACTGCTTGGCTTTGGCTTGATAGCCAGCCTGGCCAAACTGCCACAGTAGTACACTATTCTGATACAGGTGCAGGTTTATGGACCTGCTGTGACCGGTTTCCTTTGTGTAATTAAAAGGTCTTGACGGCACTTTTAAATACGTTTTTGTCAGAGTACATGCCCACAGCTTGAATCACCTGTTTTAATTTTTACTGTGGTCAGTCATTTTGGGGGGAGGTTGAATATTATTTTCAGAAAGTGCTGCTGCTGCTAAGAGTCAGAGTGGACGAACAAAGCTGGAACTTATAAGGAATTAAACCCTGTACCATGAGCATAGGAAGCAGATCATTAATAGCTTTAATATATTGTCTGACAAGCTACATTTTGTGTTTAATATTTCAGTTTACTGTTTGAATGGTGGCATCCCACAATTCCACTAGAGTGGGTAGGGTTACACAATTATGTATTCAAATTTTAACTGGTGTCCCAATTTTGGGCAGGTTGTACCTACTTTTCTTGGGCCTTTGTCCAGATTTTTGGTGTTTCCAGGTTGAGAAATATGACCTTAGGAGAATATGCTTCTACTTCCCATCATTTGGGGAAGGGTTGGAAACGGATTGGAAACTTGCTTGGACAACATCCCCCAAGGCTGAAGTAGTCTGAATATCCCAGTTGACCAGGATGTACAGATTCAGAAGCAGTATTCAATGGAGGTCTGGATAGAGCCGAGCATGGCAGATATGCCTTCTGTTGGTCTAGAGAGAGCTCTTTCAAATGCCTGTAATGCAGAGGATGCAGTTTGAGCCAAAGCAACACTCTGATCAAAAAAGATGGGAGGGACATCTCCAGCTCCAACTGCCCCAGCCTCGAGGTTGACAAAGGAGCAGTGCTACCAAGTGCAGAGTCACTGAGGGGGGAGAAATGGATCTGCAGTTGCCCTATCTAGCTTTGACTGTGTTTGTATGAAAAGCTAGGATTTTCTTGAACAAAGCAAAGGTTCATTCTACAAGGGCAATAGCTACTTATGCTTTTATGGGCAGAGTTTCTATTGAGATTTGTGCTGCAAGCTGCTTGGTCTACTGTTTACACACGTGTCTCTACAAGCTAGATACAGTCCACATCCAATACATGTTCATAGTGTTACCCTGCTGCAGTCATCACACTTGGGTTATCCTGTCGTCAGGCGGTCCCACAGTCGGCCGGAATTCCAAGGTCTTGGTCCTGCGTCGGTTGCTGTCGCTTCTTCCCTAACGTCAGTGCGCCAGGGGTATAAATAATGCATCCGACGCCATCTTCAGTCTTTCTTGCCACGTGGTGCCCAAAGCAGAAGCAGTTCGCAAGTGCCGGTCAGCCGACTCCTGAGATTTTCTAACTCGAATTTCAGACCGAAGTCTTCAATAATGCTAAGTACTCCGTTGGGGAAACTTTTCTTGCCTTAGACAGATGTCAGGAAAAAGTTAACAATTGTATTTCTTGTGGGAAGCAAATACCTCATAAGGATTTTCATTCTTACTGCATACCTTGCCTAGGCCCAGACCACGACGTCACTAGTCGTTTTTGTGCTAGTTTAATAAGCGTACTATAAAAAGGCGCTTTGATTTCGCACAGCACTACTTTGGTAGAAAATTTAACTACACTATGCCGTCGGAGCAACCGACTACCGGCGTGCACAAAAAACGCAAGGATAAGGACAGGCAGCCTAGACCCAGGCCAGATTCAGAGGCCTCTGCTGGTCCGGTCTTTGGTTCACCGGTCTTCAGTGAGGCTCCGACGCAGGCCCCGACTACCGCAGATCTGGAACCCGAGACCGCTTCGGAACTTATGGCGGAAAGTACCAGGCCGACGCAGCCATTTTGTTCAGCCCCTACCGACTACGCTGCTGAAAAAGATGGTGCTGCAGAAACACCTTCGGTTTCTGAAGGCGTCTTCAGACAGACTACTCTCACCATTAAAACGTATCCTAAGACGAAGACTCCTATTAAACCTAAAAAGACTGCACTTCAGTCCCCTGTTCAAGGCCCCATGCCTAAGAAACAGATGCTTAAAATGGCTGAAGATTTGATCTCCTTAATCAGGGGTTCCCAACCCCCTCCTGACAAAAGGCCTAGACAAGAGGAAGATTATGCATCCTCTGGAACAAGTGTCTATTTCCTCAGACTCCTCTGAGGACCAAGATTACTCCTTCTCCCCTTATGAAGATTCTGATGCTGAGGATTCCATTCCCTCAGCTTCTCCCCCTGAAGACTACTCCTTTGGGGAAACTTTGCATACTATGCGGGAACATTTTCACTGGGAAGGTCAGGACTACTCTGACTCAAAGAAAAGGCTCAGAGAGTTTCTTTTACTCCCCCAGCACAGACCACTTGCCATCCCCCCAGTTTTAGACATTGTGGATGATGTTTACTTAGAATCCAGTTTGAACCCAGACTCTCTGCCTCCTGCTCCGGCCAAACCTGACAGATACTATAGAGTGCCTGATTCCCACAAATTTCTTTAC
Organism: Protopterus annectens; assembly: GCF_019279795.1. NCBI lineage: Eukaryota > Metazoa > Chordata > Ceratodontiformes > Protopteridae > Protopterus > Protopterus annectens. Next base: position 472,098,609 of record NC_056747.1, read on the forward strand.
AAAAGTCCTGTTGCTGATCCAGAGACTTTCTCCCAGGGTCCCAAAGGGGCTAAGGCTTCTATGGCTAAAAATCCTGTACCCTCTGAAAAGGGACTCCAGAGCACTAGACAGGTGGGGGAAAAAGGTTTACACCTCAGCCACTCTAGCTATGAGGGCACTAAATTGCCAGTTTCACATGCTAAAATATCATCAATTTCTAATGTCTCAGTTAAAACAAAAAATGAGCACTCTCCCTCAACAGTTTGAATTGAAAGAAATGCAGGATCTGTTGCATGCAACTGAACAGGTGGGCAAACATACTTTACAGTGTGGGTTTGATTCTTTGGAGGCTTCCTGCAGAGCAGCTGTTACTGGGTCTGTTATACATAGGCATGCTTGGTTAAAGGAACAAACTCTGCCTGATCATGTTAAAGCAAAGCTTCTAGATGCTCCCTTACAGCAGGATGTCCTTTTTGGAGTTAAAGCAGAAGAAGTCTTAAAGAAAATGGAGAATAAGGCAAAATCTATGCAGACAGTCAAAGATTTCCTACAGGTACAGCCCCCTCGCTTCAGCAGAAATTGGCAAACAAAAAATTGGTCCTTTCCAGCTACTGACAGGCCACAGAGGGGTAAATACAGACGTCCAAGAGGCAGAGGACAACCACAAGCCCAGTACAAACCTCTACAATGGGGCACTGCAGCACAGAAGGGAGGAGAAGACAGGTCCCAAGCTGCCAGAAGGCAAACTCAATGACTTGCGCCTCATCTGGCCAAGCAACACTCTCTTGGCCACCCCCTTGGGTGGAAAACTCGCACTTTTTCAGACAACTGGCACATTGTCACAAAGGACAAATGGGTCCTAGACATAATTTCACGAGGATACAGATTCCATTTTCACACCTTGCCAATGAAAAGAGGAATGCCAAACCTGCCACAAAATCAATGGGCAGAGGCACAGAGACAAATTACAGCTCTCGTGGACATGAGAGCCATTCAGCTGGTACCTACTTGAGAGCAGAGACAATGATTTCACTCGAGACTCTTTCTAGTTCCCAGAAAGGACAATGCCTGGAGACCGATTCTGGACCTTCCAATTCTAAACACCTTCTTACAAGTACCCAAATTCAAGATGCTAACACTACAGCAGCTTCTTCCCATGTTGGGCAAGAAAGCATGGCTAGTAACGTTGGACCTCAAGGAGGCATACCTGCATGTCCCTATCAGACAAAGTTGCAGAAGATACCTCCATTTCATTGCAGGTTCAACCCATTACCAATTCTCTGCACTGCCCTTTGGCTTATCTACTGCACCCAGGGTCTTCACAAAATGCCTGGCACCAGTAATTGCGTACTGCAGACAGAGGAATTCAAATATACCCATACCTGGACGACTGCCTCATCCAAGCAGAAAGCAAGGACATCCTCTTACAACATCTGGCTTTTGTAAAACATCATCTAAGTTGCCTGGGGTATACAGTAAATGAAAATAAATCAAAACTAGTACCCTCACAAAATGACATTCCTGGGTGCCAGCTTGAATACAACTGCCCAGAAGGCTTATCTGAGGCCAGACAAACAACTACAACTGTCTCAGTATTTTAAAACAATGGCAACAAAGACACAACTACCTGCAAGAAAAATTCTGCAGGCCTTGGGCTTCATGGCATCTTGCATACTACTAATACCATTTGCAAAGCTGCATATGAGGAAATTACAGTGGTACCTAAAAAGCGTATGGTCTCAACACAGCCACAGCTTGGACACAATGATATCTCTCATTCCCTGCATACAACAGGAGTTTCTATGGTGGTCACTGGCATGTCACCTCAACAAGGGTCAACCTTTCACCTTGCCTCCAGCCAGGCAAACTATGACAACAGATGCATCGGACTACGCCTGGGGGCACACATGGCAGGACAGTGCGTTCAAGGCGTATGGTCTGCAGATCAAAGGAATCTGCACATCAGTCAAAAAGAGATGCTAGCTGTACAGAATGCTCTGACAGCCTTCAAGAATCTATTACATCCAGGACAACTTACAATAAGGACGGACAACACCACAGTAATGTGGTACATAAACAAACAAGGGGGTACACACTCCTACCCTCAATGCAGGCAAGCAATGAACTTGTGGAACACAGCTCTGGCTTACCAAGTTCACTTACAAGCTCAATTCCTGCCAGGACAAAAGAACAGCTTGGCAGACGACCTCAGCAGAAACATCATGGATCCCCACGAGTGGAAACTGGATCCACACGTATTTGCAATGATAACCCAAAAATGGGGCCTTCCAGACATAGACCTGTTTGCCAGTCCTCAAAACTATCAACTAACAAAATTTTGTACAAGGACACTTCGCCATCAAGCTTGGAAAGTGGACACACTCTCATTCAGTTGGAAAAACCTGACAGTATATGCCTTCCCTCCATTGCCTCTCCTCACAAAGGTGCTTCTGAAAGTCAGAAAGGAGAGACCACGACTGATGCTCATAGCCCCAGACTGGCCGCACCAGCACTGGTACCCACTATTGAGGAATATGGCCCAGGGCCCACCTTGGATTTTACCACAAACTGCCCATTTGCTCACACAGCAAAACAATCAGATTCTTCACAGCCAGCTAAAAACCTTAAATGTGGCTACATGGAAAATCACCTAAACATCCAGCCAGCTCCTCTTTCCCAAGCAGTTATGGATATTATTCTGGAAGCTAGGAGGCTCAGCACCAGGAAGGCCTATGCGGACAAATGGAAAAGGTTTTGTGCTTGGAACCAAACTAAAGGCCCAAACACACTTCAGCCTCAGATTCTACAGTATTTAACTAAGATGTTGCACAAAGGACTTTCTTTTTCTTCCATTAAAATCCATGCATCAGCTATTTCAGCCCACTACAACACAGAACCACCCTTATTTTCGCATCCACTTCTAAGGCAGTTCCTCAGAGGGGCAAAAAACATTAGGCCCCCCAGGAGAGCACCTACACCAACATGGGACCTCAATTTTGTTCTGGAAACACTTATGCTACCTCCCTTTGAACCAGCTTTCTCTGCAGATCTACAGTTCCTATCATGGAAGACTGCCCTGCTGCTAGCAATAACTTCAGCTAGAAGAGTTTTAGAGCTGCAGGCACTAATGACAGTGGAACCTTTCCTCATTTTCCATCAAGACAGTTTCTCTACGACCTAATCCTTCCTTCATGCCTAAGGTGGTTTCCAGTGTGTCTTTAAATCAAACCATTCACTTACCCACCTTCTTCCCAAACCCGCCTTCTTCCCAAACCCACAGAACAAAGGAGAAAGACTCCTGCACTCCTTGGACGTTCACAGGCAACTTCACTACTACTTGGATAAAACTAAGGTTTTCAGAAAATCTGACCAGCTCTCTGTATCCTATGCTACAGCTTCACAAGGGAAGGCTGTATCAAAACAAACCATTTCCAAATGGGTAGGACATTGCATTCGTTTTTGCTGTACCCATTATGGAAAACCAGTTCCTGCTACCATTAGGCACCACTCTACCAGGGCAACAGCTACATCTACAGCCTTCCGCAGGGGGGGTACCAACCAAGGAGATTTTGGAAGCTGCGGAGTTCAGTACACACTTTTACCAAACACGATCACTTACCACTTTACTCTAAGACAAGGGCTGGCTTCGCCACTGCAGTTCTGCAGGGCCTTCTAGCCTCCTCTAACTCCTCCACCCATCCATAGCTTTGGGATTCTACCCAAGTGTGATGACTGCAGCAGGGTCACACGATGAACATAGTACAGTTTTGTACCTACCATAAATGTAGATGTTAGAGTGTACACCCTGCTGCAGTCCAGGTTACCCTCCTCCATCCCCTCTGATCTAACTGGCTAAATCTATATAATACCTTCCTGATGTATTTGCTTATAGCTGGAGGGATTTTGTGTTTGTGCAAAAAATTACTTTATTTGGTACTAATTACTGACCACCTCTTTGGGGGGGCACCTGACATCTGGGGCAAGAAAAACTGAAGAAGATGGCGTCGGATGCATTATTTTTACCCCTGGCGCACTGACGTCAGAGAAGAAGTGACAGCAACCGACGCCGGACCAAGACTTTGGAATTCTGGCCGACTGCGGGACCGCCTGATGACAGGATAACCCAAGTGTGATGACTGCAGCAGGGTGTACACTCGAACATCTACATTTATGGTAGGTACAAAACTGTACTTTTTGGCTCTGCCATTCTCCAACAGCTTTCCTTCTTACCAGCCAGTGTCTTGGTAGCTTAGGAATCCATCCCAAAGGTTCAATCAGCTGAAAACAAACCACATCAGATTTGAAAGTTATGCAATTCCTATAATGCTAGATCTGTTTTCATCTGGCTCAACATCCTTCCCTACTTCCTAATGTACATGGTCTTTCTCAGCTTGAACAACTGGACCTGACCCAGAAGCATTGTCGTTGGACCACTAGGTGATTGCTGTTGCTCATATTATTGCCATCATTTTAAACCCATTTTTGTAGGCAAGCCTGTACATGGTGTCAGAATTTTCAGGTTATGAGCAGGCAAATTCAGCTTGAGGTATTTTGGGAGAACATGGCGAATTATGGGTTGGGAGAGTTGGGGCCCTGGATCCAAAGCTTGTGAAAAGTGTCAAAGTGCGATAGTCAGATCTGATAAAACCAAAGGTTGAACCGGATGAAAACGAGACAGCATGGATGTAGCCATGTTCTACATATTGACACTGCTGTAGTAGCCTTGGCCATATATCCTGCCAGTGAAATAACAGCTAGCCAGCTTACAAAGCTTCAAGGCACCTTTATATGCTCAAACTGTCAAGCAGTTTGGGCACAAAACCCTTCAGAGCTTTACTGCTGCTAAAGAGTATGCTCCACTGAGGCTTTTGAGGATCAGTAGTCTGTACTTTCCTTTGGACAGATAAATTCCCTATGGGGGTGGGGAACTTCCATTTTCTTAATACTGATTTTCATTTTCAGAAAGGTTATTTTAAAGCTAGGTGTGTTTTGTTTTAAAGAACTGTCTCGATACTGTGTTATACTTTTAAACAGAGCGCTTGATCCAATGTTTTTCTCCATTTGGATTCAACTTGTGGGTTATTGGATCTAAGACTGGCCACAAAAGTCTTATACCCATAATACCCACTCAACTAGGATTACCTCGGATCTCATTTGCCACCTTCCTGGACAACTTGGTTGCTAGCCCTGCGGGGCGTATCCTTTTTTGTGAGTTTTAATTGTAGCTTGTTCCCTTTTCCTCTACCCTAGTTTTGAATATTTTTACTAGTTTTATTTTTTTTCCTGGTAGTAAAGTAACATAGGTATAGGTGTGTTATGTCACATTACTGTTGACTGGCTTTTCCCACCCATTGTGGGTTTGAGTATTAGTGTAGGGCTTTTTTCCTTGCTTGGGTTCCTTTTCATAGCAGTATGGAGATGGAGTTTAAGAAATATGTGGTGTATGACCACAAGCTCCCTTCTCAAGATGCTCAGGACAGATGTGTGTATTGTCTTGCAGCCTCTTACCATGTCATTTACTAGGGATTTTGCAGTCTGTTAATGAGAGAAGGGCCAGGTTGGTCCTAAAGGGTCTGTTGCTAGCTGACAGCAACTCTTCTTTCAGCAGGGGTGACAAGGGTCATAAGCAGGGCTGTAAGGACCCCAAGCCTTTGAATGTGGACATGAAACAATTGGCTCCCTCTTCTGGTGTGCTAGATCCGAAGGTCCCAAGAATCTTTTTCCCCACTGCCTTCAGGATGGTCATCTGCCCTGACGTCTGACCTTCTTGTCAGTTTAAAAATAATGTGATGTAGCTGAGAGCATTTTTTTGTGGAGAAATGTTTACTTTTGTGGGGCTAGCATAGTGTTTAAGTGCTTTTTACTGTGGTGTTCTGTCAGAATGACTTTAATAGACTGGTAGGGTTTACCGGCATTTGCTGCTAGTCTTTATTGGGAAAGTGGCACCATTTTCGGCTATTGAACATACTAACAGTACTATGGTCTATCCTGCCAGCCACAAAAAGAAAAACTAAGCAAACAGCCTTGCGACTACAGCAGGCTAACAGTTTACATCAGCCACAGGTGGGTAACTTTGCTGTGGCAATTTGTTGTATTTCAAACCACTCCTGTTTTACTGTGGATACCTCTGGTGTAGTACCTGTAGCCACTATAGATTGGGGGGAGTGAGCCACATCCACTACGGTTCTTGGGGTTCCCTCAGTGGGCAAAGAAGAGGGAACATGGAAGGTTTCCCCCTGTTGCATGAGAATGCTGTGCCCATCCTTATAGCTGCTGCCATTAGTAATACAGCTGGCCCCATTTCACCGAAGAGATGCTAGATAGTGAATCTGAAAAGGAAGATGAAGTGACAAAACTTTTTTCCTCTGATTTTTGATTCAGATTGGGGAAAGCTCAGTTTGCCTTTTCCTGTGGGAGTTCCCTTTTCCCTGAGATTATTGCTAGAATGTGCCAGTGTTTTCATTGGGAAAACCAGTAAGGTTTCTTAGTACCTCATAAAATGCTGAGAGTTGTTACAGAAGGTTTTTACAGAACCTGTACCCATTCCTGCTCTGTTTTATAGAGGATGTGTGTAACTTCCTGCAGTTTTCCTGATAGTCATCCAGCTGCCCTTAAAAAAGCAGAAAGTATTTATAAAGTTTCTCTGTCTTAAATTTTTCTATTCTATACCCAAATTTGACCCAGCGCCTATAGCTTTAGTTGATCCCACTGCTGCAAAGCATTTAGATGATTCCTGCCCTGCTATTTCTGATAAGGCTGGGAAAATTAATAGGTATGGGGAAAAGAGTATACCTCTGCAACTTTGGTTTTCAGAATTTTGAATTGTCAGGCTCATATGTTGAGATTTGTTCAGACAACTTGTGAAAATATGAGGAATGGTTTATCTGACGTTTCTTATGAGGAAAATCTGCTGTAAATAACTTGGTTTCTTCTACTGCACAGATTACTACTCGGTGGTATGCATAATTCTGTTGATCCTTCATACAGGGCTGTGGCCACCATTTTGAGGCGATTTGCATGGTTACATTCTCAGAACCTCTCAAAACCAAGAACAGTCCGAGTATGAATGGACCTATTCAAGAGTTTGAATTTCCATTTTTCTATGAAAATAGAATGGTTCGGACAAATGGGTTCCAAAAATCGTTCAATGTTGCAGATGGCAGTGGGAGGAAATTTCTCTTTTCCAGGAGGTCATTTGTTATCCTCCAGATCAGACTTGTTTCCACCTGTTCATCACATTGTGTTGCAAGGAGTGGCAGAACCATTTCTTCCTTCCCAGATGGGAAAGTCACCCCCCCCCCAAAAAAGATAGTTGTGAATACCATAAATTTTTAGAAGCTCGAGTGTAAGTGTACACAACTATACTTTCTCACTTTTGGAAGTAGCCGTGAGCATTTACCACAAGCTTCCTCAGACTGGATCAGCTCACACAAGAATGTGTGTGTGTGGTACATCCTGACATAAATCTTCATTTGACTGCCTGGATGATAGGGTCTTTATTCCTTTAAGGCACCTGTTTGAGGGCATGCATCAGGTACTAATGGAGGCAAGAAAGCCTGCTAAGTATCATGTATTAGCAAATGGAAAATGTTCTCTAGTTGGTGCCAAGAGCATAACTGCACCCATTTAGGGCTAGTTTCTCTGGTTTTACAGTACATTAATTATTTATCCTATGGCCTTCCTTATTCCTCTGTCAAAGTTAGACATTTCAGAACGTCTGTCCACGGATCTGTTCTGTCAATGCAGTCCCATGTCAAAATGTTCTTGAAAGGGGTTTTGCATAGGAGCCTCCAAGAAAGCTGGTTGACCCTTCCTTGGGATATTTTTTTTTTTGTGTTAGAAAAGCTAACACTTGGCTCCATTTGAACTAGCTAATTGGGATAACTTGATGTTAACTTGGAAAACAGCTCTACTGATTGCTACGACCTCTGTAAGAAGGGTATCTGAGATATAGGTTCTTATGGTGAGTCAACACACACTTTTTCCATAGGGACAGAGATTCTTTGTGGATTAATTCTCCTTTTATCCTTAAATTGATAAGCCAAACTATCCATCTCAGTTTTCTTTCCTGAACCTAAAAGTGAGGGCGAGAGGATGCTTCATACCTTGGATATCCACTGACTACTCCAGTAGTATCTTGACTGAATTAAATCTTTCCGCTCTTTAGATAAGTTCATTTTTTTGTGAAGGTTAAGAAGTGCAACCTTTGTCAAAACAGACAGTTTCCAAATTACCTTTTGGTGAACTCGCCAAAAAAAAAAATTCCAGGAGTACTTGATTTGCAGAGAAGATTATTGCAGAGAAGATTATAAACGTCAAATATTGTTACTCTTGCCAGGAGCAAACATAGAAGATGTGAAATGAGCCTTAGAACACATTGATTTAAGGAAGTATAGATACGTTTTTATTCAGGTCTGTACAAAAGATATCATCCCAGGGACTCTGTTAGTAAGAAGCTTAGAGCCCTCTTCGATAGCATAATTTGTACAGATGTCAGGGTCCATCTTTCACAAATGAGAAGACTTTCTGGGTAATACCTACATGCAAAAAATGTCCTGTTTTAAAAAATGGAAATTGTAGGGCATCCAAGCCTAATTTTATACACCTGTGTTCAGACAGGATGGTGTGCATTCATCAGTCAGGGAAGAGATTTTTTGCAGCAGATGTTTTGCAATATTTGATAAACACAAGGCAGGATTTCTGCAAGGTCAAAAATTTAGCAATTCAGATAGCAATATTTGATGCGTCTCTGGTTATGAATACTAAGAGTGTTAATAGCTTTTTGATTGGAAAATTTGCTATTTCCCACAAGATTGATTTTTGTTTGTGAAACATGGTTAAAGAACAATGACTGGAAACTAATTCTGTCAGCATATAAATGTTTTTACTGTGGCAGACATCCTAAAAAAAATGTGTAGGTGGTATTTTAAGGATTAAAGATTAGTTACGAGACCTGTGATTATTACATATTCATTGATCACACCATTACTTGAGATTGTGTAACTGTGACCTGAAAGACTACCCTGGAGCATAATTATTGGAGTATGTTGACCACAAAGGTAATGTGTTGATGACCTAGAGAAATTCATACATTTCTTGCATGTAACACAGGAGGGAAGAAAAATAGTGACTGGGGCTTACAATTACCAGAAACAGACTGGAATAATAATGATTCAACAACATTAATAAGGAAATTATTCACAGTCTATGTTCAGGTACAGTAATTGCTTCTGACTATAAAAAAACTACCAGGGAACAGAACATACTAGACATTTTGTGTTCCTAGAAATTACTGTTCATGTCAAGTTTTACCACTGTTGATGTGCAGTAATCATAGAGTAATAACGGTTAAATTGTTGGTAGATAATTCTGCCAAACTGAGAACCAAACCAATGCACAGAAGATTAATTTACAAGATTATATGGAAGCAAAACAGCCACCAAGTAAAACTAATTGAAGTGATGTGTGCAGTGGAAAAACTGCAGAAGGAACATGAAATGTTTTGAAAGAAAAATTGAGTGCAAAAAAATAACATCAGGATCTAGGCATGCAACGTCAGGGGGATATATTTTCATAAGGAAAAGGTGCCTAATTAAGGTGAGCAACAAAAAAAAAAATGGAAAAGATTTCAACCTACAACTTTGAAAACTGAAATAAACAAGCTGGACAAACAAATTAAATGTAGTGTGAGACGAGATCAAGAAGAAATGTAATTAAATTTGTCAAGACATTGACCATAATAGCAGATCATGTTATTGACTATGTGGAAGGAGAAGACATACAAGTTGATAAACTGTGTGTAAATTCTAAATTTATTCTCAGACATGGCAGATTATAGATGTATTTACAAAGTTTTCTGCAACAGTTTGGCTGCACAAAGGGGTGGTAAATTGTCCTAGTGACATCCAGGTAATCTCAGATACTGAAGTCAAATTGTTATATTGAAAAAACTGTGCAAACCAGGTAAAAACAAAGCACAGGTAGGCGATGAAATTGGTGGTAATGACTTCAGAACACTTTGTCAAGAACTCACATTACCATTATATCTCTTATTTGCTCGGCGTATAAATGCAGGGAGATTCTTCAAGATTGGAGACATGCGCTTATTAAACCTGTCTTTAAGGGAAAAGGGGGGTAGTACAAAACAGTGTGTCGTACAGACCCTTAAGTCTACTTTCATGTTGTGGAAAAATAATGGAGAAGGTAATGGATAAGTTATTGTCAGAATTGGAAAGGTTGTGACTTGAAACCATACATCACTATGCATATGTTGAAAATAGATCTGTTTCGACATGTAACATTATGATCTTCGTGTTTCACTGTTGCAGTCATTACATTTAGGTAATCTGCTGGCAGGTTGCCCTCAGTCTGCCTGATTAACAGTCTTGGGTCCTGCGTCAGTTGCTGTCCCTTCTTCCATGACGTCGGGTCATCAGGGGTATAAAACATGCAGCTGACGCCATTACATCAGTCTTTCTTGACGTGCAGTGCCCGAGGCAGAAGCAGTTCGCAAGTGCCGGTCGGCAGACTCCTGAAATTTTCATTTTCGAGTTTCAGAACCGAAGTCTTCAGCTAAAAGCAAAGTACCCTGTTGGGGGAAGCCTTTTTTGCTCCTTACCAATGTCAGTAAAAGTTAATAATTGCATTACTTGTGGGAAGCAAATACCTCATAAGGATTTTCATTTGTACTGTATTCCTTGCCTAGGCCCTGACAACAACGTGCCTTGCTGTCAGTTTTCTGCTAAATTTAATCAACGCATGATTAAACGTCTGTATATTTTTACTTCTAAATATTTTAGCTTAAGATTTAACCATCCAGAAATGTCATCTGTTGGCAATCAGACTACCAGAATACCTAAAAAACGCAAAGAAAAAGACAGAGACCAGACTGTCAAGGTCCACAACCAACGACAACGCTTCTCCTAAGCCAGTCGCCGGTTCGCCGGTACTCAGGCGCTTTCGCAGCCCCTGATACCCACTACTTTTGATTCGCAGGCCTCTACTGAGACCCATTCGGAGTTCAGTGTACCGCGAGATGCTTTAAGTATTGAACCCTTGGATGTCTCTACCTTAGATGAGTCCGGAGCCGCTGTGCAGGCACCGGCTTCTGAGGGTGTTTTCAGACCTAAAGATTTGTATATTAAACCAACGCCATCTTCAAAATTAAGGCCAAAATCTGCTTCTATGTCTAAAAAAAATGACACTTGGGCCACGTGTACAGGCCCCAATGCCTCAAAAACAAATGATCAAAATGGCTGAAGATTTAATTACCTTGATCAGGGGTAGCCATCCCCCTCCTGCTAAGAGGCCTAGACAAGGTACTGACTATGAATCTTCAGATCAGGTTTCTGTTTCTTCTGATTCTTCTTCTGAACAGGATTTATCTGTACCTACTTATGAGGACTCTGATGCAGAAGATTCCATCACTTCTGCTTCTCCCCCTGAGGATTTCTCTTTTGGAGAAACTTTACATACCTTAAGGGAACACTTCCACTGGGACAGTCGGGATTTCTCTGAATCTAAAAAGAGACTTAGGGATTTTCTTCTTCCTCAGCATAGGCCTTTGGCTATACCTCCTGTTCTAGACATTGTTGATGATGTTTTTTCAGAATCCAGTATGACTCCTGATTCTCTGCCTCCGGCTCCTAGTAAGCCAGACATATATACTACAGGATGTCCTTCAAGGATGCATCTGCAGTCATAACATATGGGGTTGTCCTGCCTCAGGCAGCCCTTCGGTCGGCCGGATTCCAAAGTCTGGGTCTGGCCTCGGCTGATGTCGCACTTTCCCCGACGTCAGAGCGTCTGGGGTATAAAAGCACCAGCCGACGCCATTTTCCTCAGTCTTTCTTGCCGCGCGGTGCCCGAAGCAGAAGCTGTTCGCAAGTGCCGGTCGGTCAGATCCAGTGAATTGAGCTACCGAAGACTTCGAAAAAGCTAAGTACCCCGTTGGGGACTCTTTCTTGCCTCAGCCGATGTCAGACAAAGTAAATAATTGTTTAACTTGTGGGAAACAAATACCTCATAAGGATTTCCATTCCTACTGCCTTCCTTGCTTAGGCCCAGACCACGACGTATCGGCCTGTTCAGCCTGTGCTTCCTTCAACCGACGAACTCTTAGACGTCGGTCGGAGTTTGCAGAGGAATTTTTTGGGGCCAATTTTGCATATAAAATGCCGTTGGAGACTCCGGCTTTGCATTTGGTGAAAAAACAGAAGGACAAGGACAGACACTTGCGGCCCGAGGTTTCGGCTGAAACCACGGTAAGGCCTGCCGCGAGTGTCTCTGTTTCGGCCGAAACAGAGTCCTCGGAGATTCCTTCTTCCGAATCCATTCTACCGACCACCGCGGCCCGAGAGGCCCCGGCTGAGTCGGCTACCGAGCTACCTACCGAAACCAGTGTCCAGGAAATGTCCAACACCATACCTTTGGACATTTCTACTCCTGCACGTGGGGCAGCTAGGCCCCCTGCTTCCATGTCCATTAAGGCTTTTTCTAGGGCTAAAGCTGCTAAACTTTCTAAAGCTTTGCCTCCCAAGACTACCTCCCAAAGGCCTTCCTCTAGTTCTCAGATCCTCAACCTTGCAGAGGACCTTATTTTTTTAATTAGAGGTTCACAACCTCACCCAGACAGGGCCTCTCATCCTCCACCAGACAAAATGCCCAGGACGGACCCCTCTGACCCACACTCATCGCATGAGTCCACGGATGGATCTGAGTTGTCAGACCACCAGGAGGAGGCTTATTCGCCCTATGAGGATTCTGATGCTGAAGAATCTATTCCTTCGGCCTCCCCTCCTGAAGAGTTTTCATTTGGTGAGACTTTACACTCCATGAGAGAGCATTTTCAATGGCAAGGTCAGGAATTCTCTGATTCTAGAAAAAGATTAAGGACCTTTTTATATTTGCCTCAACATAGGCCCTTAGCTATACCTCCTGTTATGAATGTAATTGATGATGTGTATAATGATGTCAGTACAGCCCCTGATACTCTCCCTCCGGCCCCTGCCAAACCTGATAGATACTACAGGGTCCCGGATTCTCACTTTCATCTGTATAAAGCCCATTCTGCAGACCCAGAAACTATTTCTCAGGGGCCTAAAGGGGTTGCAGCCGCCACTGCCAAAAATCCTCTACCCTCTGAAAGAGAGTCTAGAGCTTTAGAGAGATGGGGGAAGAAGGTATATAATTCTGCAACTCTTTGTCAGGGCATTGAATTGTCAATTTCATATGATACAGTACCAAGAGTATTTGTTAGATGAACTGAATAAGAAACTTTCTTCTCCTGAACCCCTTGACCGTAAATCCCTTCAGGATTTGGTACACAACTCTCAGCAGGTTAATAATCATTTCTTAAAATGTGGCTATGATGCATTGGAGGCTTCATTTAGGTCAGCTGTGACTGGGGCAGTCATTCGTAGGCATGCCTGGCTGAAGGAACAATCTTTGCCAGACCATGTTAAAGCTAAACTGGATGCTCCAATGGAGAAACAAAATTTATTTGGCTCCTCTGCTCAGGAGGTCTTAAAGTTTGAAGAAAAGGCAAAATCTGTGCAAACAGTTAAGGATTTCCTGCAAGTACAACCACCGAGATTCAGCAGAAACTGGCCTACTAAGAATTGGTCCTTTCCAGACTCGGACAGAGCCCAGAGAGGCAGGAACAGACGCCCTAGAGGCAGAGGCCAATTGAAGGGCTCCTACAGAGGCCGTCAGTGGCAGCCTGCCAACCAGAGGAGTAGTGCAACAGCAGCAAAACAACTACTACACCAGGACAGGCTCAATGACTTTACTCTGATTCCGCCTACCAGGGATCAACTGGAAGCTCCCTTGGGCAGAAAGCTGGCTTTATTCTCAAAAAACTGGCATTATATTACAAGGGATACATGGACACTGCAAATAATAGACAAAGGATACAGGTTCAACTTCCACACTTTGCCAAAAAGAAACGGAATGCCAAACCTGCCACCAAATCAGAGGGCAGAGGCTTTAAGGCAGATCAACAACTTGCTTCACATGAAAGCTATAGAAAAGGTACCACTATCAGAACAAGGCCAAGGATTTTACTCCAGACTATTCCTTGTACCAAGAAAAGAAAAACAATGGAGGCCTATTCTCAACCTGTCCGCACTGAATACTTACCTCATTGTGCCAAAATTCAAGATGCTGACCCTACAGCAACTTCTTCCCATGTTGGGCAAGGAGTCTTGGCTGGTGACTCTAGATCTCAAGGAGGCATACCTGCACGTCCCTATTCGACCAAGTTGCAGAAGACACCTCAGATTTCTTGCAGGATCAGAGCATTATCAATTCTCAGCATTGCCCTTTGGCTTATCTACTGCGCCCAGAGTATTCACGAAATGCCTGGCATCAGTAATTGCACACTGCAGACTTCAGGGGATTCAGATCTACCCATATCTGGACAACTGCCTTACACAAGCGGACAACAAGGGAAATTTGATAAAGGACTTGGCCTATGCCATACACCTGCTGCAGGCATTGGGATACACAGTCAACATCCAAAAGTCAAGACTTGTGCCATCCCAAAGAATTACCTTTTTGGGTGCAGATCTGGACACAACCACCCAAATGGCCTTTCTCACAGAAGAAAAACAAAAACAGCTTCCAGATTACTTCATGAATCTGACAAGACAAACACAGCTTACTGCAAGGAAAATCCTGCAGGCTCTGGGTTACATGGCATCCTGCATAATTCTGATACCACAGGCCAGGCTGCATATGAGAAAATTACAATGGTACCTAAGGAGTGTATGGTCTCAACACAGTCACAGTTTAGAAACTTTGATACCAATCATTCCTTGCCTTCAAAAGGAATTTCTGTGGTGGGCTCAGGCCTGCCAGTCCAACAGAGGGTTGCCTTTCAACAAACCAAAAACAAAACAAACCATCACCACGGACGCTTCAGACCGAGGATGGGGAGCACACATGGAGGGCAAATGTATCCAAGGCCTATGGTCTCAGTCAACTACGTATGCACATAAACCAAAAGGAAATGCTGGCAGTGATGCATGCAATCGAGGCTTTCAAACCCTTTCTTCTTCAAGGCCACCTGTTAAGGACAGCCAACACCACGGTCATGTGGTACATAAGCAGGGAGGCACACACTCCTACCCTCTCTGCCGGCTGGCTATGAATCTATGGGAACTATGCCTGAACCTCAATATCCAACTACAGTCCCAGTTCGTGCCAGGAAAAGAGAATACACTGGCAGACAGCTTAAGCAGAACTACCATGGATGCACACGAATGGATGCTGCACCCAGACATCTTCCAACTCATAGCAAAGGCATGGGGAATACCGAAGATAGATCTGTTCGCATCCCCCCTCAACCATCAACTGAAGACATTCTGCTCAAGGACATACCACCCACAAGCTTGGAGGGTGGACTCTCTCTTTCAGCTGGAAAGCTCTAAAAGTATATGCCTTCCCACCTCTCCCATTAATGTACAAGGTTCTACTGAAGATCAGGGAGGAGCAGCCAAGATTGATTCTAATAGCTCCAGACTGGCCAAGGCAACACTGGTATCCATTATTGAGAAGCATGACACAGACAAAACCATGGCCTCTCCCCCTATGGCCTCTTCTGACGCAGAACAATTTCAAGACCATGCATCCCAACTTGAAAACATTGCAGCTAGCTGCCTGGAAAATTCCTTAAATCCCAAACAAAATGTTTTATCACAGAGAGTGAAGGACATCATCTTGGAAGCTTGCCGGCCTTCCACAAGGAAGACATTCTCAGCTAAATGGAAAAGATTTCTCATTTGGAACACATCAAAAGGCTCAGATGTGACAGTGGCAAACATGACACACATTCTGGAATACTTAGCAGAATTGTTCCACAATGGCCTGTCCTATTCTTCCATTAAGATTCATGCCTCAGCAATTTCAGCAGAATACAATGTGGATCCACCTATCTTCTCACACCCTCTCCTCAGGCAATTTCTGAGAGGGATCAAAATATTAAACCTCCAAGAAAACCCCCTCTACCCGCTTGGGATCTCAACTTTGTGTTGGAGAAACTAACACTTCCTCCCTTTGAACCAGCAGCATCAGCGGATCTACAGTTTGTCTTGGAAAACTGCATTCCTTCTGGCAATAACTTCAGCAAGAAGAGTATCTGAGTTACAAGCATTAATGGCAGTACAGCCATTTCTCATCTTCCATCAGGACAGAGTTTCACTAAGAACCAATCCTACTTTTATGCCAAAGGCGGTATCTAGGGTATCCTTGAACCAAGCTATTCACTTGCCTACGTTTTTCCCAAATCCACAGAATAGAGGGGAAAAACTTCTGCACACCCTGGATATACACAGACAACTACGCTACTACTTGGACCGAACTAAAACTAGCAGAAAGACTGACCAACTATTTGTAGCATATGCTACTGGGGTGCAAGGAAAAGCAATTTCCAAACAGACAATTTCAAAATGGATAGGAAATTGCATTCAATTTTGTTACTCCTTTCATGGAAAGACAGTTCCTGAAAACATCAGGCCTCATTCCACAAGGGCCACAGCCACCACTACAGCCTTCCTACGAGGGGTGGCTACCAAGGACATTTTAGAAGCTGCTACTTGGAGCTCCGTACATACATTTGCCAAACATTACAATCTACCTTTATACTCCAGATCCAGAGCAGGTTTTGCTACGGCAGTCCCGCAGGGGATATTAACTACACCATCCTTTTTCTTAGTACCTCCTCCCCCAGATTGGCTATGGTATTCTACCCATATGTTATGACTGCAGATGCATCCTTGAAGGACATAGTACAGTTTTGTACCTACCATAAATGTAGATGTCAGATAGGTATGCATCTGCAGTCAGGTTTACCCTCCCTCCTACCCCTCTGTGGTATTCCTAGGGTACTTACCCCTCTTTTAGCTAGCTGGGGGAATCTATTATGGTGTATTTGTTTGTATATACATGTATATATTTGGGTCTACTTCAATTCATTGAATCTCATTTCGTCGAAATTTCATTTCACTGAAAGTTCATTACATCGACAAGCATTTTAGGTGGGGGGCTTTGCCCCCACACCCCCCAATGTGGGGGGCTGTGCCCCCCACACCCCCCCTACTTATATATATCAACTAACTTTGGGGAAGGGGGCAAATACTTGTCGATGTAATGAACTTTCAGTGAAATTAAGTTTCGATGAAGAGAGATTCAATTAATTGAAGTAGACCCATATGTTTATATAATTTTGCAAATGTTTGGAACTTTTATTTTGCTTTTATCCAAATTTAGCCTTCCTAGAGGGCACCTGGCATCTGGGGCAAGAAAGACTGAGGAAAATGGCGTCGGCTGATGCTTTTATACCCCAGACGCTCTGACGTCTGGGAAAGTGCGACATCAGCCGAGGCCAGACCCAGACTTTGGAATCCGGCCGACCGAAGGGCTGTATGAGGCAGGACAACCCCATTTGTTATGACTGCAGATGCATACCTATCGGACATCTACATTTATGGTAGGTACAAAACTGTACTGTTCCTGACTCCCACAAATTCAAAAATCCTACTGCTGATCCTGAAACCATTTCTCATGGTCCCAAGGGCGTTAAGGCCTCTACTGCTAAAAATCCTACCCCTTCTGACAGAGATTCCAGGGCGCTGGATAGATGGGGTAAGACGGTTTACACGTCTGCAGCCTTGGTAATCAGGGCTTTAAACTGTCAATTTCGTATGCTTAAATATCAACAGCATGTCATGGGTCTACTTAAACAGAAAATTATGTTGATCTCTGACAGTGTGTAAAATGGAGTTGCAGGATTTTATGTTCAGCTGAACAAGTTGGAAAACATACGTTGCAATGTGGTATTGATTCTTTGGAGGCCTCTTGCATGGCTGCTGTATCTGGATCTGTGATGAGGCATGCTTGGCTCAAAGAGCAAAATCTGCTTGACCATGTTAAAGCAAAATTGTTGGATGCTGCTTTACAACAGGACAGTCTCTTTGGCAATAAGACTGAAGAAGTTAAAAAAGATGGAAGATAAAGCTAAATCTATGCAAACTGTGAATCTTGCAGCGTGGCTAATACATTAATTTCACCCTTGGCATCTCTCAGCAAACCTGTGATGGATGTCATTTTGGAGGCTAGAAGGCGTAGCACTAGAAAATGTTATGCTGACAAATGGAAAAGATTCTATGCCTGGAACCAGTCACAACGAATAAGCACAGCATTGCCCAATATTCCTCAGATTCTGCAATACTTAACTGAGATGCTTCACAAGGGCCTATCATTTTCTTCCATAAAAATCCACGCCTCTGCCATTTCAGCTCTTTACAACACAGAACCTCCCCTCTTCTCTCATCCTCTGCTAAAGCAGTGTCTCAGAGGGGCCAAAAATTTAAGACCCCCCAGGAGAGCATCACCTCCTGCATAGGACCTCAGTTTTGTTTGGAAAAACTCACTCTACCTCCTTTTGAGCCAGCTGCTACTGCGGACCTCAAATTTCTCTCTTGGAAACAGCTTTCCTTTTAGCAGTCACTTCAGCTAGAAGGATTTCAGAATTACAGGCTCTTATGGCAGTGGAGCCTTCCATTATTTTTTATCCGGACAGAGTGGCTCTCAGGACCAATCCATCCTTTATGCCTAAGGTGGTATCCAGCGTGGCTCTTAATCAGACCATTCATCTGCCATCTTTCTTCCCCAATCCACAGAACAAGGGTCAGCAGATTCTGCATTCACTGGATGTACACAGACCACTTAGATTCTACTTAAACAGGACAAAATCTCTAAGAAAATCTAAACTATTGGTGGTATTTGCTGCAGGGGCAGAGGGAAAGGCTATTTCAAAGCAAACTATTTCCAAATGGATAAGCCATCGTACTCATTTCTGCCATATGCATCATGGTAAACCTATCCCCAAGGGGATCAGATCTAATTCCACCAGGGCTGCATCTACTTCTGCAGCCTTTCTCAGAGGGGTTCCTACAAGAGACATTCTAGAAGCTGATACCTGGAGGCTCAGTTCATACGTTCACCAGACATTACCATTTGCTTCTCTTCTCTAAATCCAGAGCTGGCTTTGCCACTGCTGTCCAGCAGGGCCTTATAGCTGCTCCTATTGCTGTATAAATCCATCCTCCCAACCATAGCTTTGGGATTCTACCCAAATGTAATGACTGCAACAGTAAAACACGAAGAACATAGCACAGTTGTATACACTTACCATAAATGTAGATGTTTGAGTGTATTCACTGTTGCAGTCCTGGTTACCCTCCCTCCAGCCCCTGGGGGGCACCTGACATCTAGGGCAAGAAAATTGATGTAATGGCGTCTGCTGCACGTTTTATACCCTTGACGTCATGGAAGAAGGGACAGCAACCGACACAGGACCAAAGACTTTGTTAATCAGGCCGACTGAGGGCAACCTGCCAGCAGATTACCCAAATGTAATGACTGCAACAGTGAATACCATAAATGTAGATGTTCGAGTGTAAGTGTACGCAACTGTACTTTCTATACCAGTATAATAGCTATGAATGAAAACTTGTGCTGTGATCTAATTTGTATAGATTTAACTTGAGTATCTGACAGGGTCATCCCATATTCCAAAGATATATGCAGTAGCTGGATTAGACACTAAATTGGCCATAGGGTGTGTGTGTGTGTGTGTGTGTGTGTGTGTGTGTGTGTGTGTGTGTGTGTCTATGTGAGTATGTGGTGTGGAAGAACTACCGTGGCAGGGCTAGCCACCCCAGCAGTGTAAACCTGGTCTCTACATTCACTGTTGATGTGAAACCCCTACCCCATGTGCATAAATGGCAAAAACAGGAGTTATGGATGGATAAACAAAACACTGATCGATTAAATTAGGACAACTAGGTATTGACATGCTCTTGTTGAAATGGATAGCTGTATGGCTTATAAATAGGACATTGCAGGTATCCTACAGCAATCGGACAGGTGAAATTCTTTGTTACACTCAGGGGTGTCCCACAGGGTTCAGTCATAGTCCTATACTTGTTTAGATCGTAACTTTCAGACATGTCTTTTTTGGTTTACCTTTAAAATGTCGACTGTACAAAGTTGAACAGCTGCACCACCGAAATGTTTCTGCGAAACCCGTACCACCAAAATGTCATAAACTTAAAAAACATTGAACTTCGACATTTCAGACCACACCACACCTACAAACAAGGGCTAACATGGGTCAAAAAGGGGGTGGGATTTTGCGGTTCTGAACATCCGCATTCGATGTTTTAACCAGGCGCAGTTTAGTGTTCGCGGAAGCTGGTTCAACGTTCTGACCATAAACATTTTAAACATAAACCATCTTTTCCTTCTGAGGTGTTCTACAGTCTGTATGTAGTTAACTTTAGATTGGGTAAACTGTGTTAGATAGGGCATGTCTGCAAAAGAACCTGACTAAATTGACCATTTGGCCATAGGAGAATAATACTCTGAAAAATGCATCAAAAACTACATGTATGAGGTTTGGGAGACGAATTGAAAAGTGAATATTTAATGCAGCACACAGTGATTGAAACTGTAGATCTGAAGTAGTTTACTTCATTTGATCTTCAACCTGTGGGTACCTGAAACGTATCGGATCCAAGTCGGCAATTTCACTAGCATCTGCTCCAAGCTCCTCCCCTTACCCATAATACACCTCCTCTACCTTCCAACCCCAGATCTCATTTGCCGCGGCTAGCCATAAGCATCGTGATTCTGAGCTTGGAGTCTGTGAGTTGGGTTGTTTTGGTATTTGTGTTTTTTAGTGTAGTCTTGTCAGTGTAGGTTCCCTCTCTTCCTCCCCTCGCTGGTACATCGAGTTTTAGGCTTTGTGTAGTTTTAAGTAGGTAGTTTAGTGTATAGTTGCCTTCCCCTCCCCCCTTCAGCATTCTGTGTGCTTTGAGTGTGTGCTGAGTTGGTGTGTTTGACAAATAGGTTTTGTTTCTATTTTGTGTTTTACGTTTCTCTAAAAATCTTTGTATTGGGACATGGCTGATTCTAAGCCAGTCTTTAAGAGGTGCACTGAGTATGGCCACAAATTGTCACCCACTGATGGCCACAATCTTTGCGTGATGTATTTGGGTGCAGCCCATTTGAGTACTGATTGTGCTATTTGCATGGGTTTCAACCAGCGTGCCATTAAGGATTGACGAGACAAGTTAGCCTTGAAAAGCCTTCTACCTGCTATGGAGGCGGATGTCTCCTCTTCTGCTTCGGTCACAGCGGTCGTTGTGGCCTCCTCTCCTTCCTTCTCCCTCCCAGGCTGGGACTCGCCCTCCCACTTCTAAGCCTATGGAAACGGAGCACAGAAAAGGCAGAGAGAAGGAGAGAGGTCCCCGGACCTTTTAGCTCCATCAGGATCCCCGGACAAGAGTCAGTCTAGGCACCATGACTCCCCTCGGCTCTGATCTCCCAGACTTTCCCTGGAGCCGGAGGAGTCCTGACCACCATCTAGGGCCTCGGTTCTTGGACCCACCACGTCTGAGTCTGTGGCCTTGTCGTGGTCCACCCGCAGCATTTCTGAAGTCGACATGGATAAAATGGTGCGGAGGTTCATTCGCGCACACATCCAGATGGGAGTTTTGCCAGCCCCCCTCCCTCGTGGGGGGGAGGCTCGCTTCCTTTTTTCACTCCAGTTTCTCTTTCTCTGATCCGACCTCTGTGTTCGGAGTACATGGATCCAAGGATGGCTTTAGTCAGGGGGATCGGCGCAGACAGTACCCGTCTCCTTTTTGCCGGCAACTGTCTGGAGCGTGTCTGATCAGACTAATTCAGATCTGAGTGGCTCTCTGAGCCCAGAGCCTAGGTGTCAGATCCAAGGGAGTGGAACCTTTTTCATCGGCTCTGACATTGTCGGGCGAAGTTCTGCCCTCGGAGCTCTGTCCACTTCAGGCCTGGCTCTGATTCTCGTGTAGGATCTGGGGAGAGCAGTTCCCTTACTGGTGGCCCAGGAAGCTTGTTCTCCATCGGTACTCAACATGGTAGAAAGGGTTCTGTCCACTGGATCGAGGCCCTTGACTATTTCTGTGAACTCCGCCCGACTCCCTCTGTTTTGTGTGCGAATCCCAACATTTTACCTGAGGGACAGCCTGTGCTCGAGAAGCCCCAGGTGGTTTCCCTTAGGAACAAGTGGCTTGCGTGTTCCCCCCAGAGAGCCCCACCAGAGACGTACCTCGCAACCATACGTGCAAGAGGTGGCACTTGGACTCTCCTGAGTCCCTCGCCAAGGATACGGATTTGGATGATGGGGGAGGTTCTCCCAGATCACCTCCCGAGAGCGTCTCCTTTGGAGACTACATGGCAATCCTATGCCAGCAGGGAGGTTGGTCTGCCCCAAAACCTTCCGACAAATCCATGTTCCTGGAGGCTTGCGGCACGGGCCTGTATACTTCCTGGGTGTCTCCTCCCACAGATCCCCTGGTGGACTTGGAAGGAGACTGACATCGTGGAACCAATCCCCACACGCCCAAACAAAATTTTGAGCCCCCCCTCAGGCAGACCAGCATGGAGTAAAGGGTCCCCTGTAGACGTTGTGGTGGTAGCAGCAGCCTCCAAAAAGGAACTAGCCCAGGAGAGTTCCTCTGTTAATCCCCCTGTCCAAGAGTCTAGGATGATGGGACTGCCTAGGGAAGTGGGTTTATGCGTCTGCGGCCTTTTCCCTAAGGGCACTGAACTATTTGGCCCATGTTACTAGACTACAGTACGACCTTTTTAAGTTTTCCCAGAGTTTGTCACAGGAGGGCAGACATTCTCCACGAGGATGGCCACTTTGACAGCAGTTTCCAACACGTCCAAGCGACTCCTCTCTCATGCTACTGAAGGCGCGGCTAGGTCAGCTGGGTCCGGCGTGTCCATGAGGCGTAATGCCTGGCTCGGGTTATGTCAGTTCACTGAACCCTTCAAGGCATCTTTTTGCAAATGCCCCTTATGACGATTGTACCCTTTCTGGTAAGACCATCCAAGACACCTTTGTCCAGAGTGAGAAAGGCAGGAAGACACTGTCTGCCGTCGGAATCCACTTCTCAAACCCTCAGAGGTCCTTTTCCCAGAATTAGCGAGGGCAAAAGATGATGTGGTTCTGGAAGTCTCAGTATTCCCAGAACACTCAGGGCTGCTCTTCTCCTAGAGGCAGAGGGCGACAGGGTAGATGCCGGCCCAGAGGCAGAGGGGGTCTGAGGAATTTTGGGTCTCGAGAACCATTCTCGGACAGGACTGCGCAACAACCCTGAGGGGTTTGCCCGACTGCTCTACTCTGGAGGCTGTTGGGGGTCACCTGTTACACCTGACTGCATGGGAGTCTGTAACATCAGACCGTTGGGTGCTTCAGATAATTTCCAGAGGATACTCAATCCCGCTTGTGGTTCCTCCCAGACCTCTCAAACACCTTCCGGCTGTACCATCCGCGCAAAGGGAGGCAGCAGCACTAGAAATTTCCAAGCTGCTAGAGAAACGAGCCATCAAACCTGTCCCCCCAGATCGGTCATCTACTCCAGATTCCTTTTGGTGCCAAAGAAAACGGGTGACTTAAGGCCCATTCTGGACCTATTTACTCTGAACCTATTGGTTGCCAAAGAAAAATTCCAGATGGTCACCTTACAGTCCATCATGCCGTACCTGCAAGAGACCAGCTGGATGTGCTCGTTCGACCTCCAGGATGCTTGCTATCACATAAAGATGCACAGAAGCTCCAGGAGGTTCCTCCGCTTCTGGCTAGGAGCGAATCATTACCAATTTTGAGCCCTACCTTTTGGTCTCACCACAGCCCCCAGGGGTGGTCACCAAAGTGATGGCAGTAGTAGCAGCTCACTTGAGGCTTCAGGGGATTTAGGTCTACCCTTACCTGGATGATTGACTCCTTACTGCTCCCACCAAGCGTCTACTTTACCAGACCAGCGATTATTTCCTAAAGGTTGCATTCCACTTAGGAATTACAATCAACACATCCAAATCTCTTCTGAATCCTGTCCAGGTGATAGACTACATAGGGGCACAGATAGACGCACTAGAGACAAAAATCTTCCTGACCATGGAGAGAGTTTGAAGCCTAAGGATGCATGTTGCCTTCATCTACTGTTCTTACCTTCCCTCGGCAGAATCAGTTTTGGGGGCCCTAGGTTCTATGGTAGCGACCATAACACTTCCGTGTGCCCGAATACTACAGTGGACTCTAGTGGTGCAATGGTCCCTGTTGATCTTCTGTTGTCGCATCCAGTACACCTCAGTCGAGTCTGCAGGTTGTCCCTTCTTTGGTGAATGCATTCTCCGGAAATTCTGGAGGGGCGACCTTTTGTTCCAGCCCCTGTCCAAGCCACAGTGACCATGGATGCCTCCCAACTTGGGGGGGGGGGGTATTGTTTGGGCAGGACAGTCCAAGGTCTGTGGTCCCCTATTGAGACCAGTTAGCATATAAACTTCCTGGAGATGAGGACGGTCCTTTTGCCTTTTCAGGCCTTTCATGCCTTCCTCTGGGAATCATTCCAATTCAGTCAGACAACATGTCAGTGGGCTGGTATGTCAACAAACAGGGAGATACCAGATCTTAACCTCTTTGTCGCGAGGATTACGAGAGTTTGAGAATGGGTGATCTCCACCGGTCGCTTTCTGACAGCAACGCACATTCCGGGACGGTCCAACATACTAGCAGACAGATTAGGTCTGACTGTACTGATGCCTTACGAGTGGTCTCTGAATCCTTCAGTAGCAGAGCAGATCTTTCTAGAGTGGGGTCGGCTTTGCTGTGATGTCTTCAGATCTCCTTCCAACGTGAAGTGCAGCGAGTTCTCTAGTCCATGCTTGGCCTCCAGTCTTCTGTATGCTTATCCTCCTGTAAACCTTATTCTGAGTTTTCTACAGAAAGCTTGCCATCTGGGGAGCAAAGCGATCCTCATTGCCCTATTTTGGTCTCACCAGGTATGGTTTCCCTTCCTTTGGTCTCGTCTTCTGACTTCACCTTGGATCCCATTCAGGATCTCATTTCACACCCCTCGAGGGTTCCTCATCTAAGTCTGGACAGTTTGAAGCTCTTGGCTTGGCTGCTCCAGTTCCCTTAATTGCTAGGACTCCCGGATTGTCGTCTTCAGGCAGGTCTGTCTGGTGGCAGCTCATAAATCCCCCACCAGGAAGGTTTATCATAGCAAATGGAAACTTTTTTTTCCTTTTGGGCTTCTCAAATGAGTTTAGACCCTTCCTGTTTCAGCTGTTCTCAATTTTCTAGCAAATGTTTTTCAGCAAGGAGCTAGCTCTTCTACAATCGAGGTTCAACTACCTACCATCTCTCATTTTCATGTGGGTGAGAATTATGCTTTTCTAACCTTTTCCAGACTTTGTAAAGCTTTTATTAAAGGTACCTTACTATTGCATCCTCTGGTCAAAGATCCGATTCCCCCATGGGACCTTACTATGGTGGTTCAAGCATTGGTCGCTTTGCCATTTGAACCTGCAGCAACCACAGATCTTAAGTTTTTGTCTTGGAAAACTGCAGTTCTGGTGGCTATCACCTCTGCTAAGAGGGTTTCAGAACTGCAAGCGTCTGTTAAAGTTCCATACATGATTTTCCATAAGGACAGGGTTTCCATTCGTACCAATCCTTCCTTTCTTCCAAAAGTAGCATCGCAGGTTAACATCAATTTACCTTTTTTCTTTCCAAATTTTGCTGACAAAATGGAATACAGACTTTACTTGTTGGTTGTTCATACAGTTATGATTCTATTTACACAGGTCTAGAACCTTTCGCAGATCTGAACAATTTGTGTCCTCCTCTAAACCCGTTTTTGTAAACCTATCTCCAAAGTCACCATCGCTAGGTGGATCTCCTTGTGTATCTTTCAGATCTATAAGGATAAAGGTTAGTCTCCTCCAGGTCAGGTGAAAGCTCATTCGACTAGGTCCATTGCTACTTCTGCTGTCTTTTGGTCGAGAGTCTCACTGGATGTTTGTTCTGCAGCTACTTGGTCCTCATCTCATACCTTTATTTCTCACTATAAATTGTATTTGATTTCTCAAAGGAGAGCATCCTTTAGTTCCACGGTGCTCCGGAATATCCTTCCATGAGGGCCACCCAGGTGTTTAGTAGCTGTGGACTCAGTCACACAGGTTAAAGATCAAATGAAGTAAACTACTTCAGATAAAGAAGTTATGTACTCAGCATAACGTTCCATCTGAACTTCCAACTGGTCCCTCCTTCCTTCCCCCTGGCCTTACCATATGGACCGCCTACTTGGCTGATTTTAATGCGCAAGGTGTTTTTTGAGGTCGGGTTCTCAGTGTGTGTCAGCAAACTCGATCCGGGGGTTGGAAGGTAGTGGTGTATTATGGGTAAGGGGAGGAGCTTGGAGCTCGGAACAGATGCTAGTGAAACCGCCGGCTCAGGTCCGATACGGATCCGGTACCCACAGGTTGAAGACAAATGAAGTAGAACTACGCCGCTGGAACGTTATGGTGAGTACATAACTTCTTTTTTCATTTAAGGACCTAGTTATATGAGGACCTAGTTATATGAGTAGATCCAGCTTCAAATTTTTCTAATCATATCAACCAGTTCGTTAATGAAGGTTATAGAGCTATAGGTTGTATAAAAAGATTAAGGTCTAGGAAATCAGAAATGAAGTCATTGTTAATTATGTTGGACCTAAATTTGAGTATGGAGTAATATGAAATCCTTAAGAAAACAAGCATGAGAGTAAAGAAAGAGTTCATCAGAAATATACCAAGAGCATCCGTGGATGTAAAAATTTAAGTTATTATGAAAGACTGAAATAACTTGTACAGTGCGTCATAGATATTTAAGAGATGATCTTACTCAAGTGTATAGGGCATTTAGAGACTACTACCTCTGGGAATATTTAGGCATGTCAATTAGTAGACAATCGGACAACCTATGTCTAAGATTCTGTAGGAGTTAGAAGTGTAGTAGTTGGTTTTCTGAGAGCAGCTGATGCATGGAACAAATTTTCAAATTACATTAAAGCAAGCAGTAGTTCAGATATGTTTAAGAACAGCCTGGCAACTTATTATGGGAACAATTGATTTGATGTCTGTTTTCATTTTATCCTCTCATAAGGGCTGGAATCCAATCCCTTGGATCCAACTCAGCCATTGCAGCTCGTGGTTACCAAAAAGCTCTCTAGTACCCTACCCCCAATGCCAGTCTCCCAATTACCTCTGGTCTCATTTGCTGCTTTGCAAAGACATGGTCCTTCCATTAGCTCTCGGGCAGTTAAGTGGATGTTTAGTTATTTTTGACAAAATCTTTTCTATTTAAGATTGAAACTTAATTTTAAGTTTCTTAACTTTTCACTTTTTTTTTTTTTTTTTTTTTACTGGTTATTCTCCCTTCTGTCCTGTACTGAGGTACTACTACTATCAGTAGTCCTTTCTCCCTACCCCTTCTGTTGTGATTACCTCACTTTTCTTTTTCCCTGTACTGTGGTATATATTTGCTGCTATTGTTAGTAGTCTCCCCCCCCCCCTTATATTTCTTTGCCTTACAAAAAAAAACCTTTCTTCTTTCCTTCTGTTAGTTTTTTTTTTAGATCAGTATGGAAAAAAACAGATAAGCTGGCTGGCTTCTAAAAGTGTTCCAAATGTGGTCACAAGATTCATTTGTGACTCGCATAACTTGTGTGTGTATTGTTTGGGTCCACTTCACTTGCAATAGGAGTCTGACATCTGCAAGGCATTCAACCACCAGGCCCTAGTTGAACACCAAAATAAGCTCATTCTGAAAGGCATGCTGCCTTCCTCCTTTGGGGTGTCAATTTCTGGCTCTGACAAAACACAAAAAAGATTCTTCCAAATTTACACAGTCAAGCCCAGCTTCCTCCCTGTCCTCGAAGTTCGGACAAGGGAAGGAAAAGGCCTCATTCTGCTCCTCAGTTTCTGTCAGAGCTTTTTTTGACAGAGGCTTAACTGACAGATCCAGTGTGTCTTTTGGCTCTGAAATCTTCAAGGACTCCCTTTCTGAGATCTCTTTGGATCCAAGCCTCTCTGCTCCGAAGGATAGGTCAGCTTGGTTGTCGTATCCTATGGGGAGCCCTTTCAAACCTTTTAAGTATTACCTAGGACTCTGTACTCTCCCATCAATCCAGTGCAATCCAGAGTACCTTCTTCCATCCTGGAGAAACTGAAGTCATCATCTGTGTCATCTACTCACTCAGCTAGGAGCCTCATGGAAGATGACGATGGTCGAGAAGATCTCTGGGTGCAAGGTTTTACAAGGCCCCCTTCGACTCCTACCCTTAAGGGTCAGAAGTTTCAGATCTAATCATCCCCTGTTAAGATTCCTCCTCAGACTTCACTGGAAGTTTTGGAGCCTTCGGATCCAGTCCATCTGGTATTGTCCATGTCGGAGCCAAGGTTCCTTCCTTCATCAATTCAGACCTCTGCTCTGTGTTCCTTGAGTCGGTAGAGAGCTGGGGCGCTGTTGGTGTCGGGGTGGCCCAGTCTGGTCCAAGACGGTATGCTCTACTCCAAAGTTTTTAGAGAGGGCTCAGTCTCTTGGAGACCCAGCTCAGATCACTGTGGCCCCAGCTTTGACCTTGGGAGAGCTGTCTAGTTTTGGGGGTACCCAGCTCCATAGGAACAACCGGTCTGATCAGGGATCTTTCACTTCTCAAGGACGGTCAGCATTTGAGGATTTGGGGAGAACTTAAGTCTGCCTCGGCAGCACAGGTGGTAGTTACCCCATTGGATCTCCAGGCTTCCACCTTGCAGATTTCACACCCAGTATCTCGACCAGACCTCCCACAGGGACAATTGGTCCAGAAGCCCCAGACTACCTAAGAGGGTTCCCCCTTCTCTTCCGATACTTCCCTGGAACTCCCTGCAGAGAAGGTTCTTAAGAGGAAGTGTACTGGGAAGCACCTGGACTCCATGGAGGAGTCCATCACTAAGAATGCTAACCTTGATGAAGGTGAGGGATCCCCACAGTAAACTCCAGAATTTTCCTTCAGGAACATCCTAGAGATCTTAAAACAGAGAGGTAGTTGGAAGCCCTGCAGTCCCTCATTGGAGAAATCAGTGTACCTGGCAGCTTTTGT
Source organism: Protopterus annectens (assembly GCF_019279795.1). NCBI lineage: Eukaryota > Metazoa > Chordata > Ceratodontiformes > Protopteridae > Protopterus > Protopterus annectens. The sequence continues at coordinate 472,127,603 of NC_056747.1, forward strand.
ATTCCAACCATCTACCTGAGAGAGACTGCCCACTAATGAGCTCATTGAGTTGATCCCTTGGCGGATGTGGGAGGCTCCAGATACCATTGAACCTACCCCCCCACCACCAAAGACCAAACAAGATAACAGCACCAGAAGATAAATTTTGTTCAAAAGGTATTCCAGTAGATGCCATGGTCATGGCAGCGGCCATAAAAAAAATGAACTTGTGTAAGAATAGTTCTATCCATCTTTCTAACAAGGATTCTAGGAGGTTGGATAGGTGTGGGAAGTGTTTTCTCTTCAGCGACGTTTGCCTTGAGGTCCCTGAAGTCCCTGAATGATCTTTCCAATTTCACCAGATTGCAGAGGGATTTAATCAGGGAGCTATCCAGATACCCTCTCAGGAGCTGTGTCTGAAGAGGTACAGGATTGTTACCTCCCAGCTGGCCATCCTGCATATGCTGTTGTAAATTCCTCCATGAGGCTCATTTGGCATGCAGCTGAATGGGCGAGTAGAGCTGCAGGTTCCAGTGTCTTTGAGGAGGCAAACCTGGATGCACTTGTGCAACTTCGCTGAGCCCTTTAGATCTTCATTCATCAATGTGCCATTTGATGGCACTTCCCTATTTGACCCAAAAGTCAGAGATATGCTGTCCAGGTGACGTTCGTTTTTCCACTCCCCAGAGACCGTATTCAAAAAAAAATCAGAGAAACAGTGGAAAGATGTGGTTCAAAAAAATCGCAGGGGTCTTTTTCTCAAGTACATGGAGAAAGTTTCACCAGAAGCAGAGTGTGGAACAATGATGGAAGACGCTTCCCTTAAGGAAGAGGAGCACAGCATCAAGGGTCCAGGGATACTTACTTTGGAAAACCCTTCCAGCACCTCCTAAATGGAGGTTCTCTAGCGGTAATCGGGGATCGACTATCTCTGCACCCGAGAGCCTGGCTAAACATAAATGACAGATGGGTGCAGAGGATAATATCCAGAGGGTACTGTATTCCCTTTTCCTGTCCACCGCCCAAAACAAAAAAAACTCCCTGATGTTCCACTCAATCAAAGGGAGCAAACAGCCATCGACATACAAAGGCTACAAGTAGTCTCATCCAGGAGACACCCATCAGACCAGAGGGGATCCCAGTACTTCTGGTGCCAAAAATGACAGGGGACTGTAAACCAATTATGGATCTCAGATTAACTTTATCAGTTCAGCGGAGCGTGTTCAGGGTGGTCACGGTTCAGTCCATTCTTCCATCCTTGGAAAAGGATGATTGGATGTGCTCAAATCTTCAGGATGTATACTGCCACATAAAGATGGACAGGTGATCCCCAAGTCATTTACTGTTCCAGTTGGGAACCAGTCATTATCAGCTCAGAGTACTGCCATTTGGCCTCAATACAGTCCTTAGAGTGTTCACCAAATGTGTGGTAGTAGTAGCAGCTCACTTGAGACAGCATGGGTTCCAGGTGTTTTCATGTTTAGATGGCGCTCTCATTACTGCCCCGACCAGGCATCTACTTCTAGAAGCAAACGACATGGTTCTTCGGACGTGTTCCGTGTTAGGTATTACAGTAAATTACGAAAAATCACAACTGGACCCCTGAAGAATTGGACTTCATAGGAGTAAACAAACACAATTGCAATGGTAGCACGTCTCCCATCAAGAGTGGTGACCATCCGAGATCAGGTTAGAAAGTTGCTACACAGTTCAAGTACCTGCTCGAACAGTACTTCAAGCTTTAGGTTCTATGGCAGCAGCAATAATACTGCCACTAGTGAAATTTCACATGCGAATCTTACAGTGGATGCTCACAGTTCAGTGGTCTACCCTACATCAACCCATGTCAACCCCCATACGAATCACGAGTACTTGAAAGAAGCATCTTTCATGGTGGATTCAATTGAATCAACTTATTCAAGGTTGCCCCTTTGTTTCTCCTCTCCCCACCTACAGATGCTTCCCAGATTGTGGGGGGGGGGCATTATCTGGGGAAAAAAGTGGTCCAAGGTGCATGTCAATGTCCTAGAAGTGAGAGTAGCGCTATTAGCATTTCAGAATGCTCTTCCTACTGGGGACAGTTGTGATTCAATCGGACAGCATGTCGGTAGTCTGGTACATCAGCAAGCAAGGGGAAACCAGATCATACCTCTTGTGTCGAGAGGTGCTCAGGGTGTGGCAATGGCTAATCTCGTCCAACCGCTTTCTGATAGCAACGCACATTCTGGGGAAGTCAAACGTGATAGCAGACAAATTGAGTAGATCCATTTTAATGCCTCTTGAGTGGTCCTTCAATCAGAAAGTGGCGGAAAACATTGCGCTAGTGGGGCTAGCCTTGCTGTGACGACTTTGCGTCCCCTGTGAACAAATACAGCAGCTACTTTGCCCTGATCTCACCAAGAGGGGAGTCCCTGAAGGACTCTAATGATTAGCCTCCTGGTCTGTTTGCTTTTCCCCCCAACTCCATTAATCCCCAAATTTCTTCAGAAAGTGAACAGCTTGAACAGAGAAGTACTCCTCATTGCCCCCTATTGGTCTCAACAAGTCTGGTTTCCCTTTCTTTGGCCTCACCCACAGAAGGAGTTATGGATTCTGGATCCAGTTCCAGACGACCTGTCACATCCAACAGGAATATCTCATCCAAACATTCAAAGTCTCAAGCTAACAGCTTGGTATCTCCCAGTTCCATTGATAGAAGGGACGCCCTATGCTCTCTTCACCAGTCTGTTATATTCTCTTATCCTCCCACAAACAGTCAGTACGAAAGTTGTATAACAGTAAATGGAGAAGATTTGTATTTTGGTCTAAAAAAGATGTAGACCCTTTTTCAGCTCCTGTCCACACTATTGTAGAGTTTTTAGCACAGCTATTTAATGAGGGGGTAGCATATTTTACTTTAAGTACAGCTAGGTGCTATTTCTAATTTTCACTTTGAATTTGGTGGTTCCTCCCTTGCTTCACATAAGCTATGTAAAGCTTTCTTGAAAGGAACTCCTGCTCAAGCCCCCCTACAAAGTTTCTTCACCACCTTGGGACCTAAATTTGGTGTTACAGAAAATTATACAGTCCCTGTTTGAACCAGTGGTTACTCAAATTTCTTTCTTGGAAAACCATATTCATGGTAGCTATCACGTCTGCAGGAAGAATTTCTGAGATTCAGACCTTATCCCAACCACCATACTTGGTTTTCCACAAAGATATGGTCTCTCTATGTACTAATCTGTCATTCTTACTGAAGCTAGTTTCAGAAAATGCTATCAAGCAATCCATTAATCTACCAGTTTTCTTCCCAAACTTCACCAAGAAGGGTGAATATTTATTTGTTGCATTTGTTAGATGCTCATAGACAATTATGTTTTTACCTTCATAGAACAAAGGACATAAGAAAGGAAAGTCAATTATATGTCTCTCCAGAAACTAGATTGGGTCTTCCAGTAACCAAGGTCACTGTAACCAAATGGGTTCCAGACTTGCATGTCCTTTATTTACATGAGAGAAAGTTTAGAGCGGTCAGTCTCTCATTCCACTATAGCCATGGCCACCTCTTCAGTATTCCATTCCAGAATGTTCATGGGTGACATTTGCACAGCAGTAACCTGGGCAACCCCTCATGCCATCATTACTTATTACAGGCTGGATTTGATCTGTAGGGAGTAGGGCCTTCTTCGATTCAATGGTTCTGAAAAATATCCTTCTATAAGGCCACCCAAGAAAAAGGTAGCTGGGAATTCTGTCCCATATGTTTGGATAAAATGAAAATTGATAACATTGGATAAAATAGTTACATACTCACCATAACGTTTCATCTGTGTTGTCCAGTTTCATGTTTTCTTCAACCCACCATCCATCCACCTGCCCCTTTCTTTGCTCTTAGATTAGAGAATTGACCTTAAATAGATAATTGGCTGTTCCTAAAGCTAGAAATGGTTTCACCCTATTCCAAGTTTCCTATTCTATTATTTCTATTATCAGCAAACAAGATCTGAGGTAATTGGGAGAGAGGCGCAATGTGGGTAGGGTGGGGTGCTAGAGAGCTTTTCAGTTGCCAAGAGCTATTGCAATGGCTGAGTTGGATCTGAGGGATCCGATCCAAACCCATATGTGAGGAAAAAATGAAAATGGACAACACAGATGGAACATTATGACGAGTACATAATTTTTTTTTTTTTTTTGTCAGGCTAGAAGGACATTAATGTCCATGCTTGAAATGTTTGTATATATGTATGTATTCGGGGCAAGGTCAAGGCTCACTCCACAAGAGCCTTGGAAAGGGTATTCTAGAAGCTGATGTTTGGTTCTCTGTACTTTTACAAAGCAGTATTAACGAGATCCTTTGTCTAGGTCCAGATCAAGCTGTGCTAGGAACATTCTCCCGGAGCTCCTGGACACTTCGGACTCTTCTCATTCCACCTCCCAAATGTAGTTAGCTGAGGTAGTCTACCCATATAGCTAAGGCTACTGCAGCAGTAATTAATATGATGAGCAAAGTGCGGTTGTGCAAGTTGAACTTACTGTAGTAGATGTTCAGATTATCACTACTGCAGTAGATGCATGCATCCTCCCTCCACCCTCATCGTTTTTTTTGGTGCATTTTTTATGATAGGTTGTGGACATTTTATTTGTTTTCTTAGCATTGCCCTTTCAAGGCTCATCCTTCCTGTCTGCTGGCAGGAAAGCATTGAGGCCTTCACTCCCAGACTTATCTTTTAGTCAGCCCAGTTCGAGCTGCTTGACAGTTTGGGAGCATGGAAGGTGCCCTGAGGCTTTGGAAGCTAGCCAAGGCTACTGTGCCACATTGGCATAAGAAAACAATTTTCAAATAATCAAAGTCAACGTGCTCAATTGTACTTTATGGTAAGCACATAACTTGCATTTACATCACTTTTTTGCTTATGTGATTACATGTGTTGTTACTCGGGTCCATTCTTGGTCCCTGACTGTCTGATAAAGGTCTGTCTGGGATTACCAGATTACCCAAACTCTGATAGAAATTAGAGGAATGAGTGACCTTTGACCAGTTTTGGAAGTAGTGCACAGCTGGCTGATGCCTTTGTCAGCATAGACTGCTACAAAGAGCAGTTACATTCACCCTGAGGTGCAGTAGCTTTAAAGTTTAGATAAAGGAAATGCAGGAGACATGCTTTGGGGTTGTGGCAGAGTTTGCTTCTTTTACCCAGAAAGTGATTCACTCAAATCTGTAATTGAAAATGGCTTTTGTAAAGTATTTTATATATACCGATCTGTTCAAAACCTGTTACACTGTTGCTTCTCTTTGAAATGTAGCAGCTTCCTTGCTGCCTTGCAAAAAAAAATAAAAAATCTAGGGATGGACCAGAAAGGAACTTGGTGTCCATCATTCACTTCTGCAGTATAAGGTGAGATCTGCAGGCCAAGCATAAGGCCTCCTCTATGAGGAATCTGTTTTGTGAGCAGCTGGCCCCTTTCCAGTTGCAGCTTTCTTTTCTTGTAAGAATGTGCCAGTAGTTCTGCTTACACTGTCACCTGATCTCACTGATAAAAAGTATTGGTATTTCATGGCAACCATTCTTAGGACTACACCTAGGTTAGTCGTGGCTACCATTCTTAGGACTACACCTAGGTTAAATTGTAGTGTTCACTGATACCCACCACCACTACTTTTTACCAGCAATGCCGTCAGTGACAGTTTATGGGTGCAATTCTGCAGCAGGTATATTTTAAGATGTTCTTCATCTCACATTGCTGCAGTCCTTACTTATGGGTAGTCCGCTGTCCTCGGTCGGCCCGAATACCAAAGTATTAGGCTGACGTCGGTCATGGGCGCTCAGAACTGACATCAGAGCGTCAGGGTATAAAAGCGCATGACCGATGTCATATCCTCAGTCTTTTTTGCCGCATGGTCCGATGCAGAAGCAGCGTTGCGAGTGCCGTTCGGCGTTCTGAAATTTTCGAATTCTGAGTTTCAGACAGAATCCAAGTTGGGTTAAGTACCCTGTTGGGGAATATTTTTGTTTTTTCTTGCCTCAGTTAATTCTGGATATCAGAAAAAGTGAATAATTGTATTTCTTGTGGGAAACAGATACCGCATAGAGATTATCACTCTCTTTGCATTCCTTGTTTGGGACCGGACCACGACGTAGTCGGGTGTCGGTTTTGTGCTAGGTTTAATAAGCGCACTATAAAAAGAAGGTTAGATTGTGCTAGGTTAGTCTTTGGAAAGTGGTGTAATTATAATATGCCGTCGGATCCTCCGACGCCCGCTTCCACGAAGAAGCGCAAAGACAAATCCTTGAAACCTAGACAGGTTGATTTGTCCGTTTCGGACGCCGGTCCTGCAGAAGCTACAGTAGAGCAGGCGGATCCGGCTGAAGTTTCTGTTGAGTCTCAGGGGGAAACTTTGATTTTGCAGGATGTGGCCTCCCAGGAGTCAGGTCAGGCTGAAGGGGCCTCTCAAGTTACTGTTCTCCCTTCTATGCCTAAGGTGGTTAGGCCTTCTGCTTCTATTCCTAAGGCTTCTTCTAAGGGCAGGTCTGTTTTGCCTTCCTCTGGTGTCCCTCCAGGTACTTCAGGGTCTGTGCCTAAAAAGCACATGCTTAAAATGGCAGAAGATTTGATTACTTTAATTAGAGGTTCTATGCCCCCTCCTGATAAGTGGCCCAGGGTGGAGCCAGAGTTGGAAAGTTTGGATCAGGCCTCAGATGACTCTGAGTCTTCTGCTGAAGATATTCTAGATTTTCCTCCTTATTCGGATTCTGATGCAGAGGATTCCACTCCTTCTGCTTCTCCTCCAGAGGATTTTTCATTTTCAGAAACTTTGCATTCCATGAGGGAGCATTTTAAGTGGGAAGGACAGGATTTCTCTGATTCAAGGAAGAGGCTTAGGGAGTTCTTGTTTTTGCCACAGCATAGACCCTTGGCTATACCTCCTGTTTTGGATGTTGTTCAAGATGTTCTCGGAGGCTTCCCTTAATCCAGATTCTTTGCCTCCTGCGCCAGTTAAACCGGACAGATATTACAGGGTGCCTGAGGCTCATAAATATCTGTATAAGAGTCCTAGGGCGGACCCAGAAACTATTAGTCAGGGGCCTAAGGGTGTTAGAGCCTCTGTTGTAAAGAATCCGGTTCCTCTAGATAAGGAAGCTAGAGCTTTGGATAGATGGGGTAAGAAGGTGTATACCTCTTCTACTTTAGCAATGAGGGCTTTAAATTGCCAGTTTCATATGTTGAAGTATCAGAATTGCCTCCTTTCTCAGCTAAAATCTAAAGTGGATGCTTTGGCAGAGGGCATAGAGTGTAAAGAATTGCAGGATTTAGTACATGTCTCTGAACAGGTGGGTAAGCATTCTTTGCAGTGTGGTTTTGATGCTGTGCAGGCCTCTTCTAGGGTGGCTGCCACTGGTTCAGTTCTTCGCAGGCACGCCTGGCTTAAGGATCAGAATTTGTCCGAGCATGTTAAAACTAGAATTCTGGATGCCCCTTTACAGTCTGAAGTTTTGTTTGGTCCCCCTGTGGAGTCGGTTTTGAAGAAAATGGAAGACAAGGCTAAGTCTATGCAGACTGTTAAAGATTTTTTGCAAGTGCAACCTCCAAAGTTTAGTAGAAATTGGCCTACTAAGGGGTGGACTTACCCTTCTTCTGATTCTCAATCTAGGGGTAGATCTAGACGTGGCAGGGGCAGAGCTCACAGTACATTCAGGCCTAGAACTTGGAGTTCACCTGCACAATCTGCAGGTGAGGGCAGGGGCCAGTCCTTTCGTAAACAGGCCCAATGACCTGCATTTTCAGCTGCCAGATTCTTCTTGCCTGGCAGCTCCTTTGGGAGGAAAGTTAGCACTCTTCAAGCAAAACTGGCTTTTAGTCACCCAGGACAAATGGGTATTGGACATATAAACCGAGGCTACAAGTTTTATTTCCATACATTGCCTCCTTTCAAAGGCATGCCAGACGTTCCTCCTCGGCAAAGGATAGAGGCTCACAAGCAGATTTCTTTGCTTCTTCAAATAGGAGCTATACAGCCAGTTCCTCTGTTAGAAGTGGGACTAGGATTTTATTCTCGCCTGTTTCTAGTACCAAAGAAAGGGAACACGTGGAGACCAATTTTGGATTTATCTATCCTCAACACTTATCTGGACATTCCAAAGTTCAAAATGCTGACGTTACAACAGCTTTTACCTCTGTTGGGAAAAGATCACTGGATGGTAACTCTGGATCTCAAAGAGGCTTATCTTCATGTTCCTATCAGGCCCAGTTGCAGGAGGTACCTGCGTTTTTGGGCTGGAAATTTACATCATCAGTTCTCTGCATTGCCCTTTGGCTTATCTACTGCGCCCAGAGTGTTCACAAAGGTTCTGGCTCCAGTGATAGCCTTTTTCAGGTTAAGAGGAATACAGATTTATCCTTATTTGGACGATTGCCTGATTATTGCACAACACAAGGACGAACTTCTTCATCATCTACAGTATGTGATGGTAGTGTTAAGATGCCTAGGGTATTCTGTGAACGAAACAAAGTCCAGTCTAGTACCCTCTCAGGACATGTGCTTTCTGGGTGTGAGACTGAATACAGCTTCCCAGATGGCCTTTTTGACCCCGGACAAACAAAGAAGCCTTTCTCTTTATTTCCATCAAATGTCTCTACAGTCCAGGCTGACTGCAAGGACAGTCCTTCAAGCCTTGGGGTTCATGGCATCTTGTATTCTGGTGCTTCCCAATGCCAAACTGCATATGAGGAAGCTTCTATGGTATCTCAAAAATGTATGGACACAACACTGCCCAGATCTAGACACTGGCATTCCAATAATACCTTGCATTCAGAAGGAATTTTTGTGGTGGGCTCAGGAATGTCACCTAAACAAGGGACTCTCTGTGACCCGACCAGAGGCGAGTCAGATTTTAACGACAGATGCCTCGGACAAGGCCTGGGGAGCACACCTCAATGGAAAATGGGTGCAAGACACGTGGCCTGTCAGACTTCAACATTTGCATATCAACTTGAAGGAGATGTTAGCAGTTCAATTTGCATTGATGGCTTTCAGGGATTTACTTCACCCAGGACAGGTGTTGATTCAAACAGACAACACTACTGTCATGTGGTACATCAACAAGCAAGGGGGAACCCATTCGTACCCTCTTTGCAGGCAAGCGATGATTTTGTGGGAGACTGCTCTCAGTTTACAACTCAATCTTCAGGCAAGGTTTCTACCAGGAGCACAGAACTCCTTAGCAGATGTGTTGAGCAGACAAATTGTGGATCCTCACGAGTGGAAACTGGATCCTCATGTGTTTCAAAAGTTGACAGTGTTATGGGGGACTCCAGACATAGATCTGTTCGCTTCTCCACTAAATTACCAGTTGCCAAAGTTTTGCACAAAAATGTTTCATCCCACAGCTTGGAAGGTGGATGCTCTATCATTCAGTTGGAGCAATCTTCGTGTCTATGCCTTTCCACCTCTGCCTCTCATTCCCAAGGTACTCCTGAAGGCCAGAATAGACTAGCCATCCATGATTCTGATAGCGCCGGATTGGCCTCGACAGCACTGGTACCCACTACTGAGGAGTTTAGTACGGGAGCCTCCATGGCCTCTACCTTTGATTCCGCATCTTTTGTCTCAGGAGGGCAATCACTTCCTCAATGTCAAGATTCAGTCTCTGCATCTCACAGCCTGGCATATTCTGTTTTAGACCCTGGAGGGTCTCAGCTTCCACAACAAGTTTTGAATGTTATTTTGGAGGCCAGAAGGCCTAGTACAAGGAAAGTTTACGCTGATAAATGGAGGAGATTTTTTATTTGGAGCAAAGCAAAGGACCTTGATGTCTCCAAGCCTGATTTAAGTGTTTCTCTTCAATATCTTACTGAGTTATTGGACAAGGGTTTGCCTTTCTCCTCGATAAAGGTTCATGCTGCAGCCATTTCTGCTCACTATGACTGTGACCCTCCTTTATTTTCCCATCCTTTGTTTAAGCAGTTTCTTAGAGGGGCAAAGAACATAAGACCCCCACGTAGAGCTCCTACTCCTGCTTGGGATCTCAATTTTGTGTTGGAAAAGCTTACTCTACAACCTTTTGAGCCTGCAGCTACTGCCGAGTTAAAGTATTTATCATGGAAGACTGCTTTTTTGTTGGCCATTACCTCAGCAAGAAGGGTTTCTGAATTACAGGCCCTTATGGCAGTGGAACCTTTCCTGATTTTTCATAAGGATAGGGTATCTTTGCGTACTAATCCTTCCTTTATGCCTAAAGTGGTTTCTAGTGTGGCCTTGAACCAAACTATTCATTTGCCTACTTTTTATGCAAACCCCCAAAATAAAGGGGAGAAGATTTTGCATACTTTGGATATTCACAGACAGTTGCGTTATTATTTGAGCAGAACCAAGGGGTTCAGTCAGTCTCAGCAGTTTGTTTCTTTTGCTTTGGGTTCTCAGGGGAAACCTGTTTCAAAACAAACTATTTCTAAATGGATTGGGTTTTGTATTTCTTTCTGTTATTCCCATCATGGTAAGGAGGTTCCGGCTGGAATCAGACCTCATTCCACTAGAGCTACTGCCACTTCTACTGCCTTTCTAAGGGGGGTAGCTACAAAAGATATTTTGGAAGCAGCCACTTGGAGTTCAGTACATACTTTTTCCAAGCATTACCACCTTCCTCTTTATTCTAAGTCTAGGGCTGGATTTGCCTCTGCTATATTACAGGGCATTTTAGCAGCCCCTAATGCTTTATGATTTTGCCATCCTCTCTTTACCTCTGCTTTGGGATTCTACCCATAAGTAAGGACTGCAGCAATGTGAGATGAAGAACATAGTACAGTTTTGTACCTACCATAAATGTAGATGTTCGAAGATCTACATTGCTGCAGTCCAATTTACCCTCCCTCCTTCCCCTCTGTAGTTTGGCATGGTAATATGGTTTGGGTGATGGTGGTTGTTGGGCATGTTTTTGGGGGGTATCCTGTTTTTGGGCTGTGGCCTTTCTTTTTAGGGCCTTCTGACATCTGGGGCAAGAAAAGACTGAGGATATGACGTCGGTCATGCGCTTTTATACCCTGACGCTCTGATGTCAGTTCTGAGCGCCCATGACCGACGTCAGCCTAATACTTTGGTATTCGGGCTGACCGAGGACAGCGGGCTACCCATAAGTAAGGGCTGCAGCAATGTAGATCTTCGAACATCTACATTTATGGTAGGTACAAAACTGTACTTTCTAGTCCATGGAATTTCATTGCAGACTGCTTTGTAGCAGTGGGCTCATTTGTTGGTCAGGTAGACTGCCTTTATGTGAGAACTGCAACAGTAGGAATTTTTCTTGATTTAGCACTAATCAAGTCCTTGGCATCTAACATGGACTTTTGCATATACAAGGTCTGCAGTAACATTCACACTGGGTGTGAACGTTCCAACACACACTCATGAAGGCTGTCATGTGAATGTGTCCAAGTTGAGCCATGTGCCTGTCCCTGGCCCACACCTTGTATGCTGTGCATACTTCCTCATGTAGGAGCAAACATTGAAGTAAACCAGACTGCATTCCTCCCACGCTAAGGTGGGGAGCCAAAAGTGGCAACTCACTCGCACTTCTTTCTCCAAGCTCCTTAATCTGTACTTGGCTAGGTTGTATTCCGGGCTTCATCCATGTAAGCTGTGGAGTTGGTCTTGTCCAGAGACACTTTTGAAAGCCTTTCCTCAGTTTTATGGAAGTAGACCTTTTCAAATTATCTTTTGATAAGTAAAGAAAATCTAGTTTTGTTTTTTTGTGTGTTTGCCCCTTCTGCCAGTCAGTCTATGCATTGTCTAAGAGAGAGCCTACCAAGAGGGGTAGCCGTACAAGTAGCCACCCAAGGGGGAAGGGAGATGTTGAGAACTGTGTTTAGTATTAATTTTTCTTCCTGGCCCAACCTTGCATGCATTCAGGGAAGGGATGTGCAATGGGCTGACTGCAGAAGACATCCCTGATTTATGTAATGGCTTTTTCCTGGGTCTAGCTGAAATTTTATAAGCCTCTCTTTCATGTTTTACATAGGGCGTCATTTAGCACCTGCACTCCCCAGACACTAAAACTGTATACTACACATAACTACTTTATAATATAATCTGCAGTTCAAAACATTATATATATTTTTTACTAAACAAAACTTTTTGTTGCTTGGTTACATCTTCAGTTCTTTAGTTTTCTTATTAAATGTTAATAAATGGAAAACGGGAATTGTTTGTAGTCCTCCCACCATGTTAACACAGTTAAACTTCCAGTCATTTTAACCATTTCTTGCATAAGCACAGTTCTCCTGTCCAAACTGCATCTTATGGATATGACACTAATTTCCTCCTTTCACATTATTGCTAGTAGTCCTCCATCTTGACCACCCAGTGCCAGTTTTTGTTTGAAGACTGAGGTACTCCTGGTTTTTCTAGTCTGCTCCTGGCCTTGTCTGTGTCCATCATTATCCTGTGGAACAAGGAAAATGTTTCACTGCCAAGTTTTGTGTATGAACTTTGCTGTTAATAACTCTATGGACTTTGGTAGTCAGATTTTGTTAAAGGATTTGCACACTAAGTGTCGTTTCCATCTTGGCCTGCAACACTACAACAAATCCTGCTCCATTTGACAATCATTTGTTCCCAAAACCCTTGGGTCAAGGCTTTCCCTTCTCAACACCTTTCTGGAAACTCTGCATCTTAAATACCTAGCCTAGTCCAGGATGATGGAATCTGCATTCCCAGATGTCCCTCTTCTACCCAAGAAGCTTAAAAGTCAACAACAGATAATGCGGTGTAACATTTTGGACTCCGGTGTATCTGCTGAGGTTGCAGATACCATGGTACATGTTACCTCTCAGTTGCCCACTTGAGAGGCCCTGTTGGAGTTTGATATGGCTCCTGAGGCCTTGTGTACTATGGATATGTCCAATGAACAGAGTCTTATTTCTGAGGGCCCCTCAGTATCCCTCTTATATTAGAGAGGAGGTCCCAGCTACATTAATAAGAGGTTAGGCAGGGTTCCAAACCTCTACATCTATCCAGGTGGATATCTCACCCAAAAAGAAAAAGACACGTGGCCTGTCCCTCAGCAGCTAGAGAAAAGGCATGGATAGTTTTTCCCCAGGGCTTGTTCAAAACTATTATGGCTTTGAACCCCTCCCCCCTTGGGTTTCCACAACCACAGCCTACACCTCAAAACCTTCTTTGCCGCCATCTAATGGAAGAACTTGATTGTTTCAGATCACTCTTCAATCTATTCTTGCCAATTGCATTCTGCTAAATAAACCTGTTTGGATGAAGGTTTCCCTGTCTCCAGTTCCCCTATTGAGGAAGCTTCCTTTGGGAAGACTGTCATAGGACATGAAACATTTTGAATGGTGATCTAGTCAGATCTCTGATGTCCAGAAGAGGTACTTCAGCCTCTTAGAAATAGGCACTCCTGCTCCTTTGCAATTTCTTCCTGTGCTTGAGGCTTTCCATTACACTTTCCTGTCCATGTTTTCAGCATCGGACTATCAACCACCATCTCCTAAGAGACCAGACAGCTTTTGTAAGGTATCTGATTACTTAAAATACTTGTGCAAGAATATTGTCAGACTTCTCTGCAGTGTCTGTTGCTTCAGAGAAGCCCCTCTAAGTTCTTACCCAGTACTAATGCCCCAACTACAGACAAGGATAGTGAGTCTGAGTAGATGGAGAAAGAAGGTATACTGCTCTTCTATCCTTGCTTTTAGGGCAATTAACTGCCAGTTTCAAGTGACTAATATTTAATTTCTGTACTTCAGTCCTTTAACAAAGTTATGCTGGATCCTTCAACTGCAGAATCAAAGCAACAAATGTGGAATCTACTTTCCCAGGCCACTCAAATAGCCAGATACTGCATAGTGGCACTGCATTAAGTGCAGTTATGGTGCTGTTTATGCCTTTTTTTTTTTTTTTAGGACAGCAGCTACTAGGTTTGTTCAGATATGCATGGCTTCTTAGCCAGTCTATTCCTGAGTATTTCACATCTGAACTTTTATACTTCCCCTTGGACAAAGACCTGTTTTTTGGTCTGCTGGCTGACCGTTTGTTCAAAACTCTCCAAGACCAATATAAGACAGACTGCTGGCAGATTCTACTCTTCTCAGTTCTTATATACAATAGGAACTGCCCATCTAAATCTATGTCCTTCCTGAGAAAGGACCCTAGAGCAACTCAAGCAGAGGAAAACCTTCTAAGAAAAGGTATTTTGTCAAACTTCATAGGGAATATCCATCTGGGAGGCATCCAACTGGAAATAAAAAATCAAGACGGTCTGTCTTTAAGCCCAGTGGGAAACTATTACCATGGACAAATGGGACAGGATGGTTATGCCGTGCCCTGGGAAAACATTCCTCCTCCATCCTTCTCACAACAGTCTGTCTCTATTCACTTCCATTATTCAGGACCCCAAACACCATCAAACAAGTCCCAAACAACTTCTTAGGAAAAGGAATCTACACCAGGATCTTTGTTACCAAAAAACAAGGACAATGGAAACCCATCCTAGACTTTTGTCTTCTAAACACGGTCAGGAAAGTATCAACTTTCAAAATGCTCTTCCCACCGTCTTGCCTTTCATTCTTCCCAAGCCTTTGGTGGAAGAATTGGGTCGATCTCAGCCCCGGATAACTTCACTCCCCTTCAAGAAGTTCACACAGATGCCTCCTCCAAGACATTGGGGGGGGGGTGCTTTAGATTAGATCACACAGAGTGCAGGACAGGTGACAACCAGAAATGTCCTATTCTCATGTTGCAGTAAACAAAGCTCTTGGGTTGTCCTTTGCTTGCTACCCAAACATCCGTCCAGTATACAAAATCTTGTAGTCACGGTTAGGTACGTAGGATGTCTGACGTTGGCCTAGAGAACGTGGGCCATAAAAGTGACGTCTGCATGTACTTTTCCTCAGAACTTCTCTGCCACCAATCAAACATCAGCTTTTCTTGCCATCTTCGTTGTTGGATCTTCAAGTTTCTAAGGTAAGTACCCCGTTGGGGCTGTTTCTAATTCCTTTTGTCACCTCATGTCTGTTTAGGTTACCTGTCATCCAGGAAGTAAAAGTGCAGGTGAAGTCGTCAGATCACCCTTAAGGGCACCCACAAACTCTGCTTTTTCTGTCTAGGGCCTACTCATGACCATCTTACTTAGAAAATCTGTCAGGCCTTCGTACCTAAGACACACTACAGTCTACACCCCGTGAACATTTACCAAGAAAATCAGAGTCTTAAGCTCTTAACGTTAGGGATGGAAGGGTCGTCTGGTCAGTCCATAGAACCACCCAAAAAGAAGGCCAAGGTTTCCAGGCCTGAACTTGTTGCTGCCCCTCCTCCGCCTGATGTCCCTCCTGCGGCAGACGTTTGCCTGGAGGAACAATCTGAGTCTACCAAAACAGGTATAGCAGGTATCCCTCGGGAGGCCGCAGAACCTAGGGCAGAATGCACATCCAGGGAGGGCTTGCAGATGTCGCCTGCTAACGACGAGGGGGAACCTCAGCTTTTTACAGCTGCCCAGACAGGCCCTTCCACTGCTTCCCAGCAAACAGAATCTAGGCTTCCATCAGAGACTTGGCCTTCCTTGGGGCCTACGCCTTCTAGGCCTTCACTAAATAAGAAACAAAAACAAAACATCTCTCCCCTCCTGCTGAAAGCCAACCTGATTGGCAGGCTTTTTCACAGAGCCTATTTAACGCCTTTATGGCCATAAGGCCGGCCATGCCTGTTTCCCCACAGGCTGATCCTCCTCCTATCCTTGGGGATTTCTTACTCCTGCCTCAGCATAGGCCTTTAGCTGTACCTACTGTACTAGACCTTGTTGATGCCTTTTCAGAATCTAGTTTGGCCCCCGATTCTTTGCCTCCTGCTCCCAGAAAAACTGACCAATATTATAGGGTTCCTGATTCACACAAGTTCCTTTTTAAAAATCCTATTGGTGGATCCAGAGACTATTTCACAGGTTCCCAGAAAAACTGACCAATATTATAGGGTTCCTGATTCACACAAATTCCTTTTTAAAAATCCTATTGTGGATCCAGAGACTATTTCACAGGTACCCAAGGGCATTAAGGCTTCTACTGCTGAAAATCCTACCCCCTCTGATAGACTCCAGGGTGCTGGATAGATGGGGAAGAAGGTTTACACTTCTGCGACCTTGGCCATTAGGGCTTTAAACTGCCAGTTTCATATGTTAAAGTATCAACAACATGTTATTGGATTGCTTAAGCAGGAAATGTTGATTCCTGACTGTGCTGAAAATAAAGAATTACAGGATTTAATGCATTCTGCTGAACAGGTTGGAAAACGTACTTTGCAATGTGGATTTCATTCATTAGAGGCCTCTTGCAGGGCTGCTGTTACTGGGTCTGTGCTCAGAAGCCATACTTGGCTTAATGAGCAATCTTTGCCTGATCATGTTAAAGCTAAATTGTTGGATGCTCCTTTAAATCAAGACCGCCTGTTTGGCAACAAGGCTGAGGAAGTTTTTAAAAAGATGGAAGGTAAAGCTAAATCTATGCAAACTGTTCAGGATTTCGTAAAAGTTCAGCTTCCTAGGCACTGGCCCTCTAGAAATTCGTCCTTTCCAGCCCCTTCCAGGTCTTCAAGCCGAACACAGACGCAGCAGAAACCCCAGGTTTCAGTCCCAAGGGACGCACAAGACTAAGCAGTGGGGGGTTTCCGCACCCAAATCTGAGAGTAGTAAGCCTCCCCCTATGGAAAACTGTCTCAATTACTTGCTTTTAAAACTTCCAAGCACTTCCCAACTGAATGCTCGTTCAGGAGGAAAGATTGGTCTGCAGGCCAAAAACTGGGAGCTCATTACCCAGGGCAAATGGGTTTTAAATAGTGTCCCAAGGATACAGATTTCACTTCCACACATTACCAACACCAAGCGGGTGGCCAGCTCTACCCAGACATCAGTGGGCAGAGGCCCAAAATCAAGTACTCTCTCTTTTAAACATGGGGGCTATTCAGTTGGTACCAGAAGAGGAAGAGGGACAAGGTTATTAGACTTTTCCTGGTACCCAGAAAAGGCAATACATGGCATCCTGTCTTGGACCTTTCTACTCTAAACACCTTTCTGGTGATTCCAGAATTCAAGATGCTGACTTCACCAGCTGCTTCCTGTGCTAGGCATAGATGCATGGTTGGCAACACTAGACTTAAAAGAAGCATACTTGCACATCCCTATCAGGGAGTCTTGCAGAAGATACCTACACTTCAAAGCAGGCTACATGAACCATCAGTTCTCTGCACTGCCCTTTGGCTTATCTGCTGCGCCCAGGGTATTGACAAAGTGCCTAGCTCCAGTCATTGCATTTTGCAGGCAAAGAAATATTCAGATATACCCATACCTGGATGATTGTCTAATTCAAATAGAAAACAAGGACATTCTTTTGAATCATCTGGCCTTTGTTCAAAGGGTACTGACTTGTCTGGGGTTCACCATAAATGAAGAGAAATCGCACCTGGTACCCTGTCAACAAATTATATTCCTGGGAGCAAGCATGAATACAACTTCCCAGATGGCTTTCCTCACGCCAGAGAAATGGATTCCTTTGACAACCTACTTCAAACAAGTGGCCACAAAAACCCAGCTATCTACGCAAGGCAAATACTGCAAGCCTTAGGGTTCATGGCCTCCTGCATTCGTCTAATTCCGTATGCAAGGCTGCATATGAGGAAACTACAATGGTATCTCAAAAGCCTATGGTGTCAACATTCACAGGCTCTAGAAGCAAGGATTCCTATCATTCCTTGCCTACACCTAGAGTTCCTTTGGTGAGCAGAGGCCTGCCACCAAAACAGGAGAATTCCGTTCACATTACTCCCTGCCGTCCAAATCTTAACAGACGTATCAGACTATGCATGGGGGGCTCACCTGGCAGTGAAGTGCATTCAGGGCAAATGGAACCCAAGTCAAATGCACCTGCACATAAATCAAAAGGAAATGTTAGCTGTACAGAATGCTGTAACACCCTTCAAGGACCACATTCTTCCAGGACAACTAATGGTAAAGAAGGATGACACCACTGTCATGTGGTACATAAGCAAGCAGGGGGGTACGCATTCTTATCCCCTCTGCAGACTAGCCATGGCATTGTGGAACACAGCCTTGAGCTACCAGGTGAATCTACAAGCTCAATTCCTGCCAGGAAAACTAAATACACTGGCAGACGGACTAAGCAGAATCCTCATGGACCCACACGAGTGGAAACTGGAACCAAGGATTTTCAACATATTGACCAGAAAATGGGGGAGCCCAGATATAAACCTGTTTGCCACCCCCCCCCCCCCCAGGACCATCAGCTGGACAAATTTTGCACAAGGATTCTCCACAAGCTAGCTTGGAAAGTGGATGCTCTATCCTTCAGCTGGAAAAACCTATCAGTTTATGCCTTTCCTCCTCTGCGTTTGCTCTCCAAGGTACTACAAAAGATCAAACAGGACAAGCCAAGGACAATTTTAATTGCACCAGACTGGCCTCACCAACTCTGGTACACACTCTTGCGCAGTGTGTCATGCTTGGCTCCATGCCACCAACCTCAGACTCCTTCCCTGTTGTCACAGCAGGAGTACCAGATTCTGCACCCTCAGCTGCAAACCCTGAACGTAGCAGCCTGGCTAATTACCTAATCTCTCCTTTACCATACTCAGTAAATCAGTGATGGAGATAATTTTAGAGGCAAGGAGGCGCAGTACTAGAAAATCTTATGCTGCAAAATGGAAATGATTTTGTGCCTGGAACAAGTCTCAAGGAATGAACGGAGCAGTGCCCAATTTACCTCAAATTCTACAATACTTGACTGAGATGCTTCATAAGGGCTTGTCCTTTTCCTCCAAAATTCATGCCTCAGCCATTTCAGCTCATTATAGCACAGAGCCTCCCTTTTCTCTCACCCACTGCTCAAGCAGTTCCTCAGGGGGGCCAAAAATTTAAGGCCACCCAGGAGAGCTCCAACTAGGATCTTAACTTTGTCTTGGAGAAACTCGCTGTTCCTCCATTCGAGTCAGCTGCTACTGCAGATTTAAAATTTCTTTCCTGGAAAACGCCTTTGCTTTTAGCAATCACTTGTGCAAGAAGGGTGTTTGAATTACGGACCCTTATGGCAGTGGAACCTTTCATCATCTTTCATGCGGACAGGGTGTCCTTCAGAACCAATCCTTCCTTCATGCCCAAGGTGGTATCCAGTGTGGCTCTTAATCAGTCCATTCATTTGCCTACCTTCTTTCCTAACCCACAGAACAAAGGGGAACGGATACTGCACTCTTTAGATGTGCACAGACAGCTTAGATTCTAGTTGGACAGGACTAAACCTCAAAGGAAATCTGAACTGCTTGTGGCATTTGCTGCAGGGACAGAGGGGAAAGCTATTTTAAAACCATTTCAAAATGGATAGGAGACTGCATTAATTTCTGCTATAAGCACCATGGAAAGCCTATCCCACAGGGCATCAGACCCCATTCAACCAGGGCTGCATCTACCTCTACAGCCTTTCTCAGGGGTGTACCTACTAGGGACATCATAGCAGCTGCTACCTGGAGTTCTCTACATACTTCAACCAAGCATTATCATTTGCCAATTTTCTCTAAATCCAGAGCTGGTTTTGCCACTGCAGTCTTGCAGGGCCTTATAGCTGGTCCTAACTCTATTTAAATTCCTCCCCCCAACCTTAGCTTTGGGAATCTACCCAAATGTAATGACTGCAACAGTGAAACATGAAGAACATAGTACAGTTGTGTACACTTACCATAAATGTAGATGTTAGAGTGTATTCACTGATGTTCATCGTGTTTCACTGTTGTCATCCTTGTAGGGTTCTTCCTGCCGGCAGGCAGTCCTCGGTCGGTCAGAATCCCAAAGTCTGGGTCTGGCGTCGGCTGTTCAGTCATGCTCCCTGACGTCAGAGCGCTAGGAGTACAAAGCTGCCAGCAGATGCCATGTTCTCCAGTCTTTCCTGCCGTGCTGTGAAAGCAGTTCGCAAGTGCTGGTTGGCTGACTCCTGATATTTTTTCGTGCTTCAATCCGAAGACTGACTACTACTTCTCAAAGCTAAGTACCCCGTTGGGGAAACTTTTTTCTTGCTCCAGTCCGATGTCAGAAAAAGTTAATTGCATTTCTTGTGGGAAGCAAATACCTCATAAGGATTTCCATTCTTACTGTATTCCTTGTTTAGGCCCTGACCACGACGTAGCTAGTTGTCGGTTTTGTGCTAGATTAACCAACGTACGATTAACTGGAACCAAACAGGAAAACAACGTACGATTAAGCTCTGGTATGATTTTGCTTTTCTCTACTTTGGCAGGCGATTTAATTATAAAATGTCATCTGAAACGCTTCCGACTACCGGAGTTCACAAATGACGGAAGGATAAGGACAGGCCTCCGCGGTCCAAATCAGACAACGTTTTACAAGCAGAGCCAGCTACAGGTTCGGCCGTCAGTGAGGTGCTTTCGCAGCCCCTGTCGTCGGCCATTTCAGAACCGATTGCCGAAATGGACTCCCACGAGGAGCCAACTAGGCCTTTGAGCACTCCAGCTGCTGGACCTTCGGACAGTGCTCCCTCGGATGGGTCCGGAGCCGCTGTGCAGGTACTGGCTTCCGAGGGGGTTTTCAGGACTACACAGCTTCTGGTAAAGGCAAAGCCAAAGACAAAGGCAAAGACTCCTAAATCTAAGACACCAGCCCAGGACTCTCCTGATCCGGGACCCAAATCTCAGAAACAGCTACTTAAAATGGCGGAGGACTTACTAACCATTATTAGGGGTTCACATCCCCCTCCAGACAAAAGGCCAAGGCAAGAATTGGATTATGAATCTTCTGATCAGGCATCTATTTCTTCAGTGTCTTCCTCTGAACAGGAATATACTTTCCCTCCTTATGAGGATTCTGATGCTGAGGAATCCATTCCATCAGCTTCTCCCCATGAGGATTTTTCTTTTGGGGAAACTTTACATGACATGAGGGAACATTTTCACTGGGAAGGACAGGAGTACTCGGAATCTAAGAGAAGGCTAAGGGATTTCCTTCTTCCCCAACATTAGACCCCTGGCTATTCCTCCTATTTTGGATATTGTGGATGATGCCTTTTCTGAGGCTAATTTAACTCCTGACTCCTTTCCTCCAGCCCCTGCTAAGCCCAACAGATATTACAGGGTCCCTAACTCCCACCAGTTCCTTTACAAAAATCCTACTGCTGATCCAGAAACCATTTCTCAGGGCCCTAAGGGGGTTAAGGCCGCTTCTGCTAAAAACCCTATTCCGACAGATAAGGATTCCAGAGCTTTGGAGATGGGGCAAAAAAGTGTACACTTCTGCTACTTTATCTATTAGGGCTTTAAATTGTCAATTTCATATGCTAAAATATCAGCAATTTGTACTGTCTGTTATGAAACAAAAACTGGGTACCATTACTGCATGTACAGATAAGGAATTACACGATTTGATGCATGCCACTGAACAAGTGGGGAAGCATGGTTTACACTGTGGTTTTGATGCCTTGGAGGCTTCTTGCAGGGCGGTTGCCTCTGGCACAGTCATTAGAAGGCATGCTTGGTTAAAGGAACAAAACTTACCTGATCAAGTGAAAGCAAAGTTGCTGGATGCTCCTGTTCAGCATAATGTTTTGTTTGGGTCTAAGGCTGAAGAGGTGATGAAGAAAATGAAGGATAAGGCAAAATCCATGCAAACGGTTAAGGATTTCTTACAAGTTCAGCACCCAAGATTTAGCAGAAATTGGCCAACTAAAAATTGGTCCTTTCCCAGCTGGGACAGGCCTCGGAGGAGTAAATATAGGCGCTCCAGAGGGAGGGCCCAAGCACAGACCTCTTACAGACCTAGACAGTGGAGTGCTTCCACCCCCAGGGGTGGAGAGGACAGACCTCAGTCTTATAGAAAACAGGTTCAATGACTCCCCCTGCATGGCTCCAGGAACTTCTTTCCTGGAAGCCCCTCTAGGAGGAAAACTCTTTTTCAACAAAATTGGACTTGCATAACCCAAGACAAGTGGGTTCTGGATGTAGTTTCAAGAGGTTACAAATTCCACTTTCATACCTTGCCAAGACCAAACGGATGGCCCAGACCTACCAAAACACCAATGGGCAGAGGCATTAAACCAGGTGGGATCCCTCATGGCTATGAGGGCCATAGAACTGGTTCCACAATCAGAGACTGGGCAAGGCTTTTACTCCAGGCTCTTCCTAGTTCCCAGAAAGCAAAATTCATGGAGACCCATCCTGGATCTCTGTCTTAAACACTTTCCTGGAGATACCAAAGTTCAAGATGCTTACTCTGCAACAGCTCCTGCCAATGTTGAGCAAAAATGCATGGATGGTGACATTGGATTTAAAGTAGGCTTACCTACACATCCCTATCAGACAGGAGTGCAGAAAATACCTCAGGTTCAGTGCCGGCTCGGAACATTACCAATTCTCTGCGCTGCCCTTTGGCTTGTCTACTGTGCCCAGGGTCTTCGCCAAATGCCTGGCACCAGTAGTAGCTTATTGCTGACTCAAGGGAATTCAAATTTACCCTTATCTGGATGACTGCCTTATTCAAGCAGACAGCAAGGATGTCTTTACTCCAGCACCTGGAATTTGTTCAAAATCTACTAGAGTACCTGGGATTCAATTTGAACATAAAGTCAAATTTGACACCCTCACAACAGATAACTTTTCTGGGTGCTCTTCTAAACACAAAACCCAGATGGCATTCCTGACATCTGAAAAACAACAGCAGCTGGCTTCAACTTTCAAAACCTTGGCGTCAATAACTCGGCTAACTGCAAGGAAATTCCTGCAGGCTTTGGGTTACATGGTCTCCTGCATCCTTCTCATACCAAATGCAAGACTACATATGAGAAAAAATACAATGGTACCTAAAAAGTGTATGGTCCCAGCACTGCCACAGTCTAGACACACAGATTGCTGTCTTGCCTTGCCTACAAAAGGAATTCCATTGGTGGACCATGGCACGTCTTCACAACAAAGGGAAAGCCTTCAGCCTGCCTCCAGCCAGCCAAGTGTTAACCACGGACGCCTCGGATTACGCATGGGGAGCCCACTTGCAGGGAAAAGGTCTGCAAGGTTTTTGGACAGAGGATCAGAAGCACCTACATATCAATTTAAGAGATGTTAGCTGTACAGAATGCCCTCTTGGCTTTCAGGGATCTCCTACAACCAGGACAACTTCTGATGCAGACAACACCACAGTTATGTGGTACATAAACAAGCAAGGGGGTTCACACTCCTACCCCCTTTGCATACTAGCCATGACTATGGAACACAGCTCTAGCTTGCAAAGTGGATCTACAAGCTCAGTTCCTGCCAGGAAAACAAAATATTCTGGCAGACAGCCTGAGCAGGAACCTGTCAGACCCACACAAGTGGATGCTTGACACCCAAATATTCAAGATAATTACAGAAGCCTGGGGCTGCCCAGACATAGATCTTTTTCCTTCCCCCCTCAACCACCAGTTACAGATTTTTTACACAAGAACATTTCACAAGCTAGCATGGAAAGTGGATGCACTATCATTCAGTTGGGGAAACCTCTGTGGGTATGCCTTTCCGCCACTACCTCTTCTTCCATGGGTGTTACTAAAGATCAAGCAGGACAAGCCCAAGATGATGATTTTACTGGCCCCAAATTGGCCTCATCAATTTTGGTACTCAACACTGATGAATCTATCCCAGGAGCCTCCTTGGACTTTACCTCCGATTCCAAATCTTTTGTCCCAACACCAGGGCCAGGTTCTTCACACTCATGTCAAAACTCTCAGCCTAGCAGCCTGGCGAATTCAAGGTCTATGATTAATCCTTTACTTCCCAAACAGGTCATGGATGTCATCATAGAAGCCAGACGGCCTAGCACTAGAAAATCTTATGCAGGTAAATGGAAGAGATTTTGTACCTAGATGCATGCTCAGGATTTGGATCCTCTCATTCCTAATATCCCACTGATTTTACTTTACCTGACAGACATGCTACGTAAGGGTTTATCCTTCTCCTCCATAAAAATACATGCCTCAGCTATCTCTGCACATGACAATACAGATCCAGCAATCTTTTCGCATTCACTTCTGAAACAATATCTCAGAGGAGCAAAGAATTTAAGGTCCCTTAGGACGCCACCCATACCTGCCTGGGACCTCAACTATGTTCTGGAAAAACTCACTCTGCCTCCTTTTGAGCCTGCTGCCACATTTGATATTAAGTATTTATCATGGAAAACAGCTATCCTACTGGCTTTGACTTCAGCCAGGAGAGTCTCTGAGTTACAAGCACTCATGGCTGTGGAACCTTATATTATTTTTCACCAAGATAGGGTGTCTTTAAGGACCAATCCTTCTTTCATGCCTAAAGTGGTTTCCAAAGTGGCTTTAAATCAAACTATTCACCTGCCAACTTTTTTCAATAATCCACAAAATAAGGGGGAAATGATCTTGCATTCCTTGGATGTACACAGACAACTTTGTTTTTAACTGGACAGAACCAAGGATATCAGGAAAAAACAGAGCAACTGTTTGATGTCCTTCAAGGATGCATCTGCAGTCTTTACAAATGGGTTGTCCTGTCGTCAGGCAGCCCTTCAGTCGGCCGGATTCCAAAGTCTGGGTCTGGCTTCGGCTGGTGTCGCACTTCACCCGACGTCATTGCGGCAGTTCGGGTATAAAGGCATCAGCCGACGCCATTTTCCTCAGTCTTTCTTGCCGCGTAGCGCCCGAAGCAGAAGCTGTTCGCAAGTGCCGGTCGGTCAGATCCAGAGATTACTACTACCGAATACTACTTCGAAGACTTCTATAAAGCTAAGTACCCCGTTGGGGACTCTTTCTTGCCTCAGCCGATGTCAGAGAAAGTTAATAACTGTTTATCTTGTGGGAAACAAATACCTCATAAAGATTTCCACTCCTATTGCATACATTGTTTAGGCCCAGACCACGACGTAGCAGCTTGTCTAGCCTGTGCTTCTTTTAACCGGCGGACGCTTAAACGTCGCTCGGACTTTGCTGAACAGATTTTCGCTACTTAATTTGTTACATTATGCCGTCGGATCCTCCGACTACGCAAATAACCAAAAAGCGCAAAGAAAAGGACCGACACTCGCGGTCCGCGGTTTTGGCTGAAACCGCGGTTAAGCAAGCCGCGAGTGTCTCTGTTTTGGCCGAAACCGAACAAGCGGTTCTTTCTTCAGCCGATAACTTGCCTTCTACCGAGGCCTCTTCTATCCTGGTAGAAACGGCTTCTGAAATCCAACCTTCTGTTGCGATTTCACAGGAATTATCAGACACCATTCCCCTAGATATTTCTACCCCTGCACGTGGAGCTGCTAGGCCTCCTCCAGCTATGTCTATTAAGGCCTTTGCCAGGGCTAAAGCAGCCAAAGCTTCAAAACCTGGGCCTGCCAAGCCCCCCTCTCACAGGCCCAGCACCAGCTCCCATATGCTTTCTTTGGCAGAGGATCTCATCTCTTTAATTCGTGGATCCCAGCCTCATCCAGACAGGGCCTCTCTCCCTCCTCCAGAAAAGAGGCCTAGAGCAGAGCCCCCTGAGCCAGTAGCCACAGATGATTCCTCTGATGACTCAGAACATACAGACCCTCCTGAGGCTTCTTATTCTCCTTACGAAGACTCTGATGCTGAGGAGTCCATCCCTTCAGCCTCTCCTCCTGAGGAATTTTCCTTTGGGGAAACCTTGCATGCTATGAGGGAACAATTTGAGTGGCAGGGCCAAGATTTCTCAGACTCTAGAAAAAGGCTTAGGACCTTTCTACACTTGCCACAGCATAGGCCTTTAGCTATACCTCCAGTTCTATCTGTTGTTGATGATGCATTTAATGATGCTTGCACTACTCCTGATACTTTTCCTCTGGCTCCTGCTAAGCCCGATAGGTACTACAGGGTCCCGGACACTCATCACCACTTATATAAGGCCCCTTTTGCAGATTCAAAGACTATCTCCCAGGGCCCTAAAGCTGTAGCAGCTACTTCTTCTAAAAAACCCCTCCCCTCTGAAAGGGAATCCAGGTCCTTAGAGAGATGGGGTAAAAAAGTTTACACCTCTGCTACTTTGTCAGCTAGAGCTTTGAACTGCCAATTTCATATGATTCAATATCAAGAGTTTATGCTTGACCAGTTGACTAAAAAACTGTCCTCTGAAAAATCTATAGATAAAAAGTATGTTCAAGAAATGTTACATAACATACAGCAGGTTAGTAACCATTCTTTAAAATGTGGCTATGATGCACTGGAGGCTTCCTTTAGATCAGCCATGACTGGCACAGTTATCAGGAGGCATGCATGGTTGAAAGAACAGGCATTACCAGACCATGTCAAATCTAAGCTTTTGGATGCACCTATGGACAAGGTCAATTTATTTGGTGCCCCGCACAGCAGGTACTAAAAAGATGGAAGAGAAAGCAAAATCTGTGCAAACAGTAAAGATTTCTTACAAGTTCAACCTCCAAGGTTTAGCAGGAATTGGCCCTCCAAGAATTGGTCCTTTCCGGACTCCTCTAAGGCACAAAGAGGCAGGAATAGGCGCTCTAGAGGCAGAAACCAATCCAGGGGTGCCTACAGGGGTCGCCAGTGGCAGGGTAACAATCAACGAGGCACGGATACAGCCACCACCACTACAACAACTCAATCACAGTGACTTGGCGGTGGCACCGCCTACCAGGGAACAACTAGAAGCACCCTTAGGCGGAAAGCTAACATTATTTTCAAAAAACTGGCACTGCATTACAACAGAAAAATGGATTTTGCAGACTATAGACAAAGGTTACAGGTTCCATTTCCATACACTACCAGGAAAGAGAGGAATACCAAACCTACCACCTTCTCAAAGGGCAGAAGCTCTAAAACAAATATCTCAATTACTAAGAATGCGAGCTGTGGAAAAGGTACCATTTATGGAGCAAGGGAAGGGATATTACTCCAGGCTCTTCCTGGTACCAAGAAAAGAAAACAAATGGAGGCCTATTCTAGACCTGTCCGCTTTAAACACATTCCTCATTGTTCCAAAATTCAAAATGCTGACCCTACAGCAGCTTCTTCCCATGCTGGGCAAGGAGTCTTGGCTGGTAACTCTAGATCTCAAGGAGGCATACCTGCACGTCCCCATAAGACCAATTTGCAGAAGATACCTCAGATTTCTTGCAGGATCAGAGCATTATCAATTCTCAGCATTGCCCTTTGGCTTATCTACTGCGCCCAGAGTGTTCACGAAATGCCTGGCATCAGTAATCGCTCATTGCAGACTTCAGGGAATTCAAATCTATCCCTACCTGGACGACTGCCTGATACAAGCGGACAACAAAAACAAATTAACAGAAGACTTACAAAGAGTCATCTACCTGCTACAAGCCCTGGGATATACAGTCAATACAAAAAAGTCAAGGCTGATTCCATCCCAAATAACCTTTCTGGGTGCAGAACTGGACACATCAAAACAAAAATGCATTTCTAACTGCAGAAAAGAAAGAGCAACTTCCTCTCTACTTCTTGGCATTAACAAAGCAGAGCCATCTAACTGCAAGAAAAGTGCTACAAGCTCTAGGCTTCATGGCATCCTGCATAATTCTGGTCCCTCATGCCAGGCTTCATATGAGAAAGCTACAGTGGTACCTAAAAAATTTGTGGTCTCAGCACAAGCACAGCCTAGAAACCAAAATTCCAATGATCCCATGCCTGAAACAAGAGTTCTTATGGTGGGCTCAGGCCTGTCAATCAAACACAGGACTGCCCTTCTGCAAAAGTCAACCAAGACAGACTATCACGACAGATGCCTCAGACCTCGGTTGGGGGGCACACATGATGGACAAGTGCATTCAAGGCCTATGGACTCAAGACCAGCTGCATCTGCACATAAATCTAAAAGAAATGATGGCAGTAAAATTGGCAATCCAGGCATTCAGACCTCTTCTCCAAGAAGGCCAGTTGATAAGGACAGACAACACCACAGTTATGTGGTACATCAACAAACAGGGAGGCACACACTCATACCCCTATGCCGGCTGGCACTGGACCTATGGGATGTGGCTCTGAGCTACAACATTCAGTTACAGGCAATTTATGTACCAGGGAAGGAAAACATTCTAGCAGACATATTAAGCAGAACTACAACAGATGCCCACGAATGGATGCTGCATCCGGACATTTTCAAAACCATCACAAGAGAATGGGGATTACCACAAATAGACTTGTTTGCATCCCCATGCAATCACCAGTTGAAGAAATTCTGCACAAGGACTTACCACCCACTTGCTTGGAAGGTGGACTCCCTATCCTTCAGTTGGAAAATCCTGACAGCATACGCATTCCCACCACTTCCTTTGATGCACAAGGTGCTTCTCAAGATCAAAGAGGAACGTCCGAGGATCATCCTGATAGCCCCAGACTGGCCAAGACAACATTGGTATCCACTGCTGAGGAGCATGTCCCGGGAACAAATATGGAAACTGCCCCTGATCCCATTACTGCTGACACAGAACAACTACAACATACTGCACCCAAACCTAAAAACTCTGCAGCTAACTGCCTGGAACATTACATAGCAGCAATTAACCCAAATTTATCCCAAAGGGTTAAAGACATAATCCTGGAGGCTCGTAGACCTTCAACAAGAAAGAATTATGCAGCAAAATGGAAAATATATCTCATCTGGAGTACTGCAAAGGTGCAAGATGCGACACTGGTGAACATAGCCAACATCCTGGAGTACTTGGCGGAGCTCTTCCATACAGGCCTGTCCTATTCCTCCATCAAGATACATGCATCAGCTATTTCAGCAGAATACAGCTTGAATCCTCCTGTCTTCTCGCATCCTCTGCTCAGACAGTTTCTGAGGGGAATTAAAAATGTAAAACCTCCCAGGAAACCTCCATTGCCAGCATGGGACTTGAACTTTGTGCTAGAAAAGCTGACTCTACCTCCTTTCGAGCCAGCAGCTACAGCAGAATTGCAATACTTATCCTGGAAGACTGCTTTCCTGCTGGCAATAACTTCAGCAAGAAGGGTCTCTGAACTACAGGCATTAATGGCAGTACAACCCTTCCTGATCTTCCATCAAGATAGAATGTCCTTGAGAACAAATCCTACATTCATGCCTAAGGTGGTATCCAGAGTCTCTTTAAATCAGGCTATCCACCTTCCTACATTCTTCCCCAATCCACAGAACAGGGGAGAAAAGCTCTTACATACCTTGGATGTACACAGGCAATTACGCTACTACCTGGACAGGACAAAAAACAATAGAAAAACTGACCAGCTTCTGGTAGCTTATGCAACAGGAAAAGAAGGAAAACCAATTTCTAAACGGACAATCTCCAAATGGATAGGAAATTGCATTAGATTTTGTTACTCCTACCATGGAAAGAAAACTCCAGAGAACATCAGGCCTCACTCCACAAGGGCCACAGCCACTACCGCAGCTTTCTTACGAGGAGTGGCTACCAAGGACATTATAGAGGCTGCTACTTGGACCTCCGTGCATACATTTGCCAAGCATTATAACTTACCTCTATACTCTAGATCCCGTGCTGGTTTTGCCACTGCTGTTTTGCAAGGGATCCTGACTACACCATAATCTATTCTCATTTCCTCCTCCCTTAGTTTAGCTATGGTATTCTACCCATTTGTAAAGACTGCAGATCCATCCTTGAAGGACATAGTACAGTTTTGTACCTACCATAAATGTAGATGTCCGAGAGGAATGCATCTGCAGTCAGGATTACCCACCCTCCTTCCCCTCTGAGGTACTCCTAGGGTACTTGCCAATCTTCAGCTAGCTTGGGGGGGGATCTATTATGGTGCATTTGTTTGTATATATGTACATAACATGTTTATTTTGTGTGTTTGCTCTCTACTATTTGGAAACTTTGGCATTTATCCAAATTTAGCCAACAAAGAGGGCACCTGGCATCTGGGGCAAGAAACACTGAGGAAAATGGCGTTGGCTGATGCCTTTATACCCGAAGAACTGCCGCAATGACGTCGGGTGAAGTGCGACACCAGCCGAAGCCAGACCCAGACTTTGGAATCCGGCCCAACCGAAGGGCTGCCTGACGACAGGACAACCCATTTGTAAAGACTGCAGATGCATTCCTCTCGGACATCTACATTTATGGTAGGTACAAAACTGTACTATATATATACATATATATATATATATATTTGCTACCTTTTTGGGGGCACCTGATACCTGGGGCAAGAAAAACTCAAGAAAATGGTGTTGCCTGCTTGTTTTATACCCCTGATGTCATGGAAGAGGAGACAGCAACCGACGCAGGACCCAAGACTTTGGAATTCAGGCCGACTGAGGGCAGCTTGCCAGCTGATCACCCAAATGTAATGACTGCAACAGTGAATACACTCTAACATCTACATTTATGGTTAGTGTAAACAACTGTACTGTCCTGTTTCAGCACCAATTCATGAAGTTAATTTTCTAGCATCCACTTTCAGTGAAGGTGCTTCCACCTCTGCAGTTAAAGTCCAACTGGCAGCCATTTCTAATTTCCACAGTGGTTTCCATGAATCATCAATGACTTCACATAGGCTTTGTAAAGCCTTTTTGAAAGTTGTAGTCCTCCTTCAACTCCCTTACAAGGATCCGGATCCTGCTCCTCCTTGGGACCTTACTCTGATGCTGCAAGCTCTGACACTATTCACTTTTGAACCAGCCTTTAGGTGTGATCTGAAGTTTTTAACTTCATTTGATCAGCAGCCTGTGGGTTTTGGGTCCGACATGGATACGAGCCGGCAGCATGCCAAGCAAAATATCCAAGCTCCTCCCCTTACCGATACTACCCTGCAACCTCCTTCCAATCCCCAGATCTTGTTTGCCGTGGCTTTGCCAAGCACGGGATTCGTCGAGCTCCAGGCAAGTGTAGCAGTCTTTTACTACCAACTTTCCTTTTTAGTCTAGTTTTTTGTGTGTATTAGTTCTTTTCTTCGGGTGTCTATTCTCCCTAGCCTTTATCTCCCCCTTCACCTTTGGTAGTTGTCCATCCCTTAGTAGGCCCCTTTTCCCTCCTTCAGGTGTGTGTGTGTCTTGAGTATGGCCAAAAGTCATAAAGTGACTTTTTCCAAGTGCTCAGAGTGTGGCCATAAGCTGTTGCCAGCAGATGGTCACACTCAAGTGTGTTATTTGCTTGGGGGTTCTGCACCTTTCTTCGGGCTGCCAGATCTGTGCGATCTTCAACCCCCTGGCCTTACGGGATAGGAGGAACAAGCTGATTCTGGCGGATTTTCTACCCTCCGAGTCGGCTTCTTCTCCTTCCCCCTCTGTAGCGACAGCTGTGGCTGCTCAGCCAGCCGGTCCTCTTCCCCTGTCTAGGACACACCCTCCCACCTTGTCTCAGGGAGAACAAGAGGCCAAGAAGGACAAAAGAGAGAGAAGGGAGAGAGAGAAGCCGCAAGCGGCAGGCTGAACTGGACTCCTTGGCCCCTCCCGCTAAAGTTGTCTCTTCTCCCTTGAGAGTTTCCAAGCCTTCCTCCCCATGGCTCCATTTGCCACATTTCTCTCCGGAGCCGGAGGAGGAGACCCGACCAGCCTCGAGGTCGTTGTTGCATCGGCAGCTTCCTCCAGTCTACCCACAGCATCTCGGAGGCAGATATGGACCGGATGGTGCGTCGATTCTTGCAAACTCAGCTGCATATGGGAGTGTTGCTGCCTCCCCTCCCCCCTCCAGGGGGGGGCTCAGCTCCGCTGTTCGCCCTGATAGCTCCTTCTCCAATCTACCACCGGATTTCGGAGTCTTCAGAACCGAGGAGCCTCTGAGTCAGGGGGTCGGCGCCGATGGTTATTGCTACCTCGACACCAGCCATGCCCTTGAGCTGATCAGATCCGATCTCTCGGAGCTGAGAGTTGGGTATCTGATCCGGGGGGGGGGTGTATCTTCGGCTCCTCTGCAGTCAAAGCACTCCGTCCTCTCGGGTCCGACCACGGGTCCGACCACTTCGGCTCCGGCACCGATCCCCTTGTCGGATCCGAGGGTCCCAGCCACCTGTCTTAGAGAGGCCGGTTCCCCTTCGGCGTTCGTGGTGGAGAGGGTTCTCTGGAGGATCGAGACCCCTCACTCTTTCCTCAGGGTCCACCCTCACTCCCTCGCAGCTCAGTTTGTCCTCCATCATAGATTCCCTCCCCCCGTGATAGCCTGTGTCATTGATTCCCCAGCCAGTTCCCTTGGAGGAGCATGAATCCGTTGGTGATCCCCCCCCTCGGACAGCTCCCCTCAAGTAGGTCCCTCACAAACGCCTGTGCAAAAGGAGGCACTTTGACTCCCCCGAGTCCCTCACCGAGGATACTGATTTGGAGGAAGGGGAAGGTTCCTCCGGATCACCCCGCAACGACGTCTCCTTCAGAGACATTATGGAAATACTCCGCCAAAGGCAGGCGTGGTCCACCCAAAAACCTTTCTCGGACGAGTCGGTATTCCTGGAGGCATTGGACATGGGCCCATCTACCTCTTGGGTGTGTCCCCCCCCCCTCAGCCGACCCCCTGGTCGACCTGATTACCACCAGGGCGTGGAAGGAGCCGGACGCTGTAGAGCCGATACCCAGAAGGCCAGATAAGGTTCTTAGTCCCTCTGCAGACAGAGCTTTGTGGAGTAAGGGTTCCCTGTTTGATGCCATGTTGGTGGCGGCGGCCACCAAAAAGGAACTCGCCAGGAACGTTCTTCGGTCCATCCCCCTGACAAGGAGTCTCGGGCAATGGACCGTATTGGACAGTGGACTTTTGCTTCAGCAACCTTCTCTATAAGGGCGCCGAATTACTTGGCCCATGTAATCACGCTGCAGTGGGACCTGATCAAAGAGTACGCGGAGTCTCCCCCAGAGTCCATATTGGCAGAGGATAAATGGACTTTCTCGGCTCGTATGTCCACTCAAGACAGTGTCTAATACTTGTATGCGGCTACTTTCCCATGCCACGGAGGGAGCCGCTACAGCTAGTGGGTCCTGTATCGCCATCAGGCATCATGCCTGACTTTGACTTTGCAATTTCTCGGAGTCCATCAAGGCGTCCTTTGCGAATTCACCCTTTGACGGGTCTACCCTGTTTGGGAAGACCATCCACGAGACCCTGGTCCAGAGCGAGAAAGACGGGAAAATGCTGTCAGCTGTCGGTATCCGCTTCTTTACCCCTCAAAGGTCCTTCAGGAACCAGCGAGGGCAGAAGATGATGTGGTTCTGGAAATCTCAGCAGGCCCGGAATGCTCAGGACTCCTTCTCCCCCCAGAGGTAGAGGGGGGACAAGGTGGACGCCGGCCCAGAGGTAGAGGGGGACCGAATAACTTCGGTTCATGGGAACCCTTTTCCGACTGACCCGTGCATCATCCCTGAGGGTTGCTAGACTACACCTCTCCGGAGGCAGTCAGGGGTGTTTATCGAGGCACCTGGCTCAATGGGAGTCCATCACGACAGATCGCTGGGTGCTTCAGATAATATCCAGAGGCTATTTAATCCTGTTCATAAAAAAGCCCTCTTACTCAAGGCACCTCCCAGATGTCCCACCCACTGAAAGGGAGGCCGCGGCTTTTGAAATAAAAAAGCTGTTAGAATAAAGAGCCATCCAGCATGTGCCCAAAGACTAGTCCAGATCAGGCATCTCCTCCAGGTTCTTTCTGGTGCCAAAAAAGATGGGGGACTTGAGGCCGATTCTCGACCTGTCAACAATGAAACTTTTCGTTGCCAAGGAGAAATTCTAGATGGTCACTCTCCAATCCATCCTGCCCCTCTTGCAGGAGGAGGACTGGATGTGCTCCATAGACTTCAAGGATGCGTACTAACATATTCTGATGGGCAGACAGTCCAGGAGGTTTCTCCGCTTTCGGTTAGGGGCCAGTCATTACCAGTTCAGAGTCCTACCCTTCAGTTTCACCACAGCCCCCAGGGTGTTCACCAAGGTCATGACATTGTGTAGCGGCCTACCTGAGGCTCCAGGGCATACAGGTCTTCCCATAACTAGACGACTGGCTCTTCACCGCCCCCACCAGGCATCTACTTTCTCTAGCCAGGGATTTCTTCCTCTGGATATCACCCCAGTTGCGGATGACCATAAATGTCAAGAAGTCTTTCCTCCAACCTGTTCGTGTTAGACTTCATAGGGGCCAGGATAGATACCCTCCAGGCCATGGCCTTCCTAACATCAGACAGACTTCACAGCATGACTCTGCATGTGCTAGCCCTCTTTCAGTCCCCTACTCCCCCAGCAGAATTAGTTCTGGGAGCTTTTTTTCCATGGCGGCAGCGATCAATCTTACGCTCGTCTGCACTTGAGGGTTCTACAGTGGATGTTGCAAGCCCAGTGGTCTATCCTACACCCTCTAGATTTCCCGATTCCCCTCAGCAGGGTTTGCAGGAACTCCCTCATGTTCATAGGTTCATAGGTTCATAGGTTTATACTAGGCTATCTGCTGCGGGGCATTATTTGCAGCCAGCCCCATCGTTTGTGTTTACCACCCCCTTTTAGTATGGGAGTCTTTTTTTTGTTTGGGATTGCCTTATGCGTCAGTGCAGCAGGTGCTGGGTAGAAGGCGCTCGATTCAGTGGCTTGAGACTGTTTTCCACAGCTGGCAGGGCCTTAAAAGAGACCACACTCAGTCTAGTCTTTAGAAGTGTTTTTACTTGAGTTCTTTAAGTGGTCTTTTTTATTTCAGGTGGGAATTGGGGGGTGGGATGAGACCTCCAGCGAGGGGTGATTGTGATCTGATCTGGGTGGTGCCACAGACACTTTGTGTGAAATGTTTCGTGATGATGATGTGATGTATGTTATCTCCTCTTGTCTCCTCTTGTGGGTGAGTTGTTCCACAGCTTTTGTTTTGGAGGTTTATGTAATTCCAGGAACTTTTGGGTTAGGGCTTTTGAAATTTGGTAGTGTTCCCAGTCTATATTAGGGTAGGGTGTCATGGCTAGTATGATGGTGTTTGGTGACAGTTGATTCATTCCTTCCATGTGAGGTTGTGAGGTTTGTGAGGGTGCTGAGTTTGTGCTACAATTTGCAGATTGCTTCCTGCTGCAGCAGTAATATGGGTTGATGGTCTCCGATGCATGGATGGTTCGATGCATCGTGAGGTGTGGGTGTCCTTAATGGTGGGTGAATCTAAATTGATATCCCCCTCCCTTTTTGGGGGCCGGAATTTTGGGGCGGAGCATGATGATATGAGGTAAAAACCTGGCTGGGAGCCTTGGTCTGTTTTTGTCCAGCAACAGATTTCGACACAGCACAGACATCATGTTCTCTCGAAAAGGCAGCAAGTCGTGCATTTTTGAGATTGAGACTTGGCATTGAGCAGCATTACCCTTTTTTTTTTTCCTTTTTGTGTTCTAGGTGGTAGCCTCTTGAAGCAGCATGTCCAGGCAGACAGATACTGATCTGATCACCCCTGACACCAATTGTTAAGCCTTTAAGCCAATTGTTAAATGCTACTCATCTATTGTGGGCATATCTCTTACTGCTTAAGGATACTGCTCCTCAGGGTCGTCATACCTCAACTCCAGGGGCATAGTCTCAGATGCTCTCAATGTCTCTTTTTCCTTAGTCCAAGGGATATACGTCAGGTCGCTTACCCAAGGTCGACAATGACTGAGCGTTATGTTTGTACTCCTTGCTGTTGCTGCTGAGTGCTTGCGTCATGTGCGGTGGGTAGCATGTGGGCAGCTTACTGTGACCTTCTCATAAGTCTGATACTCACCTCAGCAGTGTGACTGTGGGTGGTGTCTGACTCAGTGTGTCTGTTGTTGTTAGGCTTAAGGGCATTGTTGTTGGCCTGTGACTGTGTGATTGTTATCTGTGGGTGTTGTTGTCTTGTGTGGTGTGTGTGGTGTTGTGTGGTTGTTGGTGGTGGTTGTTTGGGTGTCTTTTTTGATGGAGCCTTGTTTTATGTCTTTTTTGATCTTATTGTATAGTGTGTTTGTGTGTGTATGTGTAGGTTGGTTGTAATGGTGCTGTGCTGTCCTGACTGGTTCATATTGTGGTGTGTCTCTCCTCTTCTCCTCTTGACTGGTCTGTGCAGTCCCAGGCAGAACTCTCAGCCCAGTTTGGTGTTTTATGGGAGCATGGGTTTGTGTTGGGTGAGGTGTGAGGAGAGCAGTTGTGTGTATGTGTACATATATTACCAAAATATTGCCCTGCAGGAGAGGAAACTCACTGTAGCTGTATAGAGACACTAGCAACTGATTTAACATGATAAAAAAAATTTAAAAAAACTGAGGGGGGGGGGTCTTACCTGATGGGGGTCTAACTTTTGGGGGTTGTATCTAGGGGTGTAGTGGCTGTGCGGTGAGTGTATAAGTAAGGTAATAGGAGCAAGTGCTGCATTTAACAGATAGAGAAGAGAGAGAATAGTTTAGTGGGAGGATAGTTTTAGTAGAATTAGAATAGTTGAGTTCTAGTAGTTTAGTTAGAGGATTCTGGGGAAGGTATTGGAAGGAAAATTTGAAGAGTGGTTGCCCTACCCTGCCTAACTAGCCTGCCAGTGTGTGCCAACAGTGGCAGCTAGTGGCGGCAGTGGCAGCTTGCGTTTTATCGCGCTTATTGGAAAAGCCAGAAAGCTAGAAAAGGGGTTGAAAAAGCTTCCCAAATAATAAACTAACTAACACTGAAACTAGCTGACAACCTCACAAACTGGGAGCAGCCTCCCACTTTGCCACTGGTAAGCAAAGGTAACTTCCTCTCCTCTAATAAAGCAAAGGAAACAGTAGGAAACAGTGGCAAAGCCCAGGAAGGAATCAGCAACTCTGAAACTGGACTAAACTAGTAAAGCAGGAAAAACAAGAGATATTTTTTTCTTTTTTTGTGGTGGCTTCAATCCCGAGCCCTTTGGGAAGGATGACCCTTTATGTCCCTACCCCAGGCCACAATGACCATAGATGCCTCCCGCCCAGGGTGGGGGGGCATTGTGCGGGCAGGACTGTCCAAGGCACGTGGACTCAGACCGAGGCCGTACTGCATATAAATGTCCTGGAGATGAGGGTGGTCCTTTTAGCGTTGCAGGCCCTTCATGCCTCTCTTCCTCTGGGGACTAGTGCTATCCAATTGGACAGTATGTCAGTGGTCTGGTATATCAACAAACAGGGGGGAACCAGGTCTTACCCCCTTTGCCGAGAAGCCATGAGAGTCTGGGGATGGGAGATCTCCACCAACCACTTCCTGTTAGCAACGCACATTCTGGGTCAGTCAAACATACTGGCGGACAAATTGAGCAGAACTATCCTCTCACCTTACGAGTGGTCTCCGAATCCTTGTGTAGTGGAACAGATCTTCCTCAAGTGGGGTCAGCCTTGCTGCGATCTCTTCGCATCGCCTTCCAACGCGAAGTGCAGCGAGTTTTTCACTCTAATTCCTCTTTTAGGGGAAGCCCCCCAGAGATGCTGTAGTCTATGCTTGGCCGCCCGGTCTTCTTTATGCGTATCCTCCACTTCCGCTTGTGACAAAATTTTTCCAGAAAGCTCGTTGGTTGGGGAGCAAGATTATCCTCATAGCCCCATTCTGGCCTCGTCAGGTCTGGTTCCCCTGCCAGCGGTCTCATCTCATAGCTCCACTCTGGATCTTGGATCCCATTTCGGATCTGATTTCTCATCCCTTGGAAATGGCTCCTCTGAACCTTGACTATCTCACTCAGCTTGGCTGATCCAGTTCCCCTAGTTGCCAGGACTCCTGGTATCTCTTCCCTAGTCAAGTCTATCCTGGTGGCGGCACATAAACCCTCTACCAGGAAGATTTATAGTAGCAAATGGAAACATTTTTCCATTTGGGCTTCACGAAAGAACTTAGATCCTTTCACCGCTCCTATTCCAGTGGTACTGGAATTCTTCTCATATTTTTCAGCAAGGGGCCAGCTCATCTACTGTGAAGGTTCAGCTGGCTGCCATTTCCCATTTCCATGTTGTAGACAACTTTGGTTCTCTCGCTGCTGCCAGAATTTGTAGGACCTTTCTAAAAGGTACTTTTCTTCGGGACCCCCTGTTAGAAATTCATCCCCGCCATGGGATCTGATCTTAGTTCTTTAAGCATTAGTTGCGCCTCCGTTCGAACCCGTAGCTTCCGTTGATCTGAAGTTCTTGTCTTGGAAGACTGCTTTTTTGGCAGCCATTACTTCAGCCAGGAGAGTGTCGGAGCTTCATGCTCTCTGTATCAAACTTCCATACCTTGTGGTTTCGTAAGGATAGGGTATCTCTCAGGACTAAATCCCTCTTTTCTCCCTAAAGTTGGTTCCGAGACTAGCATTAATCAGTCCATTAATTTGCCTGTCTTTTCCCCTGATTTTCAGAACAAAGGAGAATATAAACTTCATTTGCCGTTTGTTCAGACAGTTACATTTTTATTTGCACAGGACGGCTGTTTTAAGTCTGATCAACTTTGTCTCCTTTGCTAAGCCTTTTCTAGGGAAACCAGTTTCAAAGGTGACTCTCGCCAGATGGATTTAGAGTTGTATCCTACAAGCATACAGAGTGTCTGGCTTACCAGAACTAATGGGAGTTCATGCTCATTCTACACATTCTATGGCAACGTCTGCTGCTTTCTGGTCTAGAGTTTCCCTGGATGACATTTGTTCAGCAGCTACCTGGGCGTCCTCTCACCTTTATTTCTCATTATAAACTGGATTTGGTGTCTAGAAGAAGGGCTGCCTTTGGCTCTGCAGTGCTCCAGAATATCCTTCCTTAAGGGCCTCCCAAGATTTCGGGTAGCTGGGGACTCTGCCCCACAGGTTGCTGATCAAATTAAGTTAACTACTTCAAATAAAGAAGTTATGTACTCACCATAACGTTCCATCTGAGTAGGTAAACTTAATTTGTCATCAGCCGTCCCCCCCCTCCTTCCCCCTGACTTTGGTTACTTAGATGAGCTCGAGGTTCGGACTTATGAGCTTTACTTTGTCCTTGAGTCAGGTGTCTCAGGTTGTTTGTTTTGTTATGTGCAGGTGGCAAATGCGATCTGAGGATTGGAAGGAGGTTGCAGTGTAGTATGGGTAAGTGGGAGGAGCTTGGAGCTCTGATCTTTTTGATTGGTATGCTGCCGGCTCGGATCCGAAACCCACAGGTTGCTGACAAATGAAGTTTACCTACTCAGATGGAACGTTATGGTGAGTAATTAACTCATTTTTTCTGTCCTGGAAAACTATCTCTTCGATGGCCATCACCTCAGCTAGATGAATTTTGGAAATTCAAGCACTTTCATCTAGACCACCATATTAAACTTTTTATAAGGATAGAGTTTCTCTCGGAACCAACCCATCCCTTCTACCTAAGGTAGTTTCGAAAATCAACCTTAATCAATGCATCAACCTTCCAGTATTTTTTCCAAATTTCTTTAACAAGGGTGAGTACTCATTACATCTGTTAGATGTTCAGACAACTAAGATTCTACCATGACAAGGCCAAGGGTATCAAGAAACCTGGCCAGCTGCTTTTCTTTTTCACATAAAAAATTAGGGCAACCTGTTGTGAACAAAGTTAACCCTAGGTAAGTGGATTTTGGACTGTATCTTGTTCATTTATAGGATGATGTGCATTTCCTTGCCTGTACCCCCCAATAGCACGTTCAATAAGAGCAGCAGCTACTTCTGCTTTCTTCCTGTTGAGAACATCCATGGATGACATCTGTGCAGTTGCAACTTGGGCGTACTCCCCATACCTTTGTTAATCATTGCAAGTTAGATCCAGTCTCTAGGGGAAGAGCATCATTTGGTTCAATGGTGCTCAGAAATATCCTTCCTTGAGTCCATCCAGGATTATAAGTATTGCTGGTTAAAATAGGCATTTAAGGAATGGGTAAGGGATGTGCTAGTGTGTTTTTTTTAATCCATGAGCTATGGAAGTGGCCAAGTCTTTTCCAAAGGAACAGACCCGAACACACAGATTGGCTAATGAAGATGGACAACTCGGATGGAACATTATAGTAAGACAACTTTTTTGTGGAAAATATGGATTCAGTAATAGGTAATCCAGCTTTCACATTCCCCAGTGTAGCGTAACTAGGCTAGACTGGATAGAATTTTTCACAGGAGCATGTGTATTTAATTGAAAGCTTGGGTACACATCCATTGTTATGCAGATCATGCATATACAAATATTTAAGATAAAGATGCATGCTATTGAAGTAGAAATGAGACACTGGCAGTTTCCTGCTAGTTAAAAATAGACATTTATTGAATGGGTAGTATAAATTGTTCGAGTTATCAAATAGACATTTCTTTAAAAGGGATAACTAGCGAGTGGAATAAAATGACAATGGAGTTTAAAAATAAAGTATAATAATGAGAGAGAGAGATGGAAAAGAAGTGATAGTAATTATGTAAAGCCATTGTATATCTTGTGAGGCCTCTTATGTGGTCCTCTGATCCAAAGAGGCCTGCTTTGCAACTGGCTTCAGCCTTAGAAGTTGTTTTTTGTAGGCTTGATCTTTGTCAAGGAAAAAGATGACCCACCCCCATTCAGATCCATCCCCCACCGTCTGCCATCTCTAGCCTCCATCCAGCATCATCCTGTCCCTTTGGGGCAGCCAGCTCCATCAAGTTTTTGACTGATCTCTTAAGATGAACTCCTGTTAGACTTCATACTATTCACCAGATCGTCCTCCAGTGGAAGATCACAGGAAGTATACATGTAAAAGGAGGCATTTGGATTCCCCACTGGAGTACCTCACTGACGCAGACCTTGATGAGGAAGGGGTCCCCAAGGTTCTCCCTAGAAGACCTCTCTTTTGGGGGCATCCGTGAATTACTTAAGCAGGGGGAGGAGCTGGTCCTCTGACTTCCATCCCAGGAAAAGATGGTGTTTCTTGAGGCTTTTGGAGTTGGCCCATCTACTTCCTGTGTTGCCCCCTGTGGTTGAGCCTAATATGTTTGGTATCCAGTGGGCATGGAGGGAACCAGATAAGATTTTGGTTTCATCCTGGGATAAGCCACACTGGAAGCAAGAAGCTCAGTGTAAATGCCATTTTGGTAGCAGCCATTAAGACGGAACATTCCTGAGAGGTCTATCCACATGTTCTTCGTGTTCCACTGTTGCAGTCATCACCTGTGAGTTATCCCTGCTATGGTAGCCCTCGGACAGCCCAAATACCAGAGTCATTTTTTTTGCATCAGCTGCAGTCACCTGTAGTCTGTCAGATCGTCAGTGCTATAAAGCAAGGCAGCCGATGTTATTACATCAGTCTTTCTTGCAGTGGAGCCTGTAGCAGAAGCAGTTTGCACGAGTGCCGGTTGGTTGCTACCATAAGTTGAATTTCAGCTGATAATGTCTAAAGCTAAGTACCCTATTGGGAATCCTTTTTTTCTTGCACTAACTGATGTCCAAGAAAGTTAACAATTGTCTCACCTGTGGAAAGCAGATCCCACACTGGGACTTCCATTCTTACTGCATCACTTGTGTAGGCCCAGACCACAATGTCCCCTGCTGCAAGTTCTGTGCCCTCTTTAATGCGAGAACCATTTGCCTAGAGTTTTTTGTAGACTGTTATTTTCGTGTTCTGTCTTAGCATTCCGATATGGCATCAGTCAGCCAGCAATCTGTGGACATTCCGAAAAAATGTAGAGAGAGATAGAGACCACACGAGACTAAGCCTTCCAAAGACGCTACCGCTAAGCAAGGCCATCAGTTCTCTGGAATTCAGTGAGGGGCTTTTGCAGCCCCTGATGCCCGATTCGATATCTACATAGGCCTCTACCGAGACCTTTTCAGAGTCTGGTATGCCGTAGAAATCTTCGTCTTCAAGCCTTTGGCTGTCTCTTCCTCAGTTGGGTCTGGAGCCACGATGCAGGCATGGCTTCCGGGAAGTCCTTTCACACTACCAAATTTAGACAAAAAATGACGTCTTGTCATCCGACTATCGTTTCTCTCATACCGATGGATTCTCTCAGGCCTAGAAGCCAGGCCACTCCTAAGAAATCTGCTTCTAGCCACCATCGTGCTACTGCTCCACCACCCCAAGCACAAATGATTAAAATGGCAGAGGATCTCATCTCCCTTATCCGGGGTAGTCAGACCACAACTTCTAAAAGGAAAAGGCACCCTTCTCCAGAAATTGACAGAACAGGATTCTGAGGAACCTGTTCAGTTTTTGAAGAGGAACAGCATCCCTTAACTGCTTATGAGGATTCAGATGCAGAGGTATCCATCCCTTTTGCCTCTCCTTCAGAGGATCTTTCCTTTGGGGAAACCCTTCACTTCCTCAGGGAACATTTCCAATGGGAATCTCAGGACTCCCCAGAGTCTAAGAAAAGACTTAGACAGTTTCTGGACCTGTCCCAGCACAGACCCCTAGCCATCCCCCCTATTTTAGAAGTGGTGGATGATGTTTTCCATGAATCCAGCTTAGCCCCTGGCGCCCTCCGTCCTGCTCCCAGTTTACCTGACAGGTACTACAGAGTACTGGATTCTCCCAAACACCTGTACAGAAATCCTGCTGCAGACCCAGAGGTCATTACACAGGGACCTAAAGGAGCCAAGACTAGTTCTGCCAAGAATCCTCTTCCTTCTGACAAGGACTCCAGCTCTGGGCAGATAGGGGGGAAAATACACCTCTGCAACCTTAGCTGTCAGAGCACTCAATTGTCAGTTCCACAAGTTAAAATATCAACACACTTTGGAACTATTAAAACAGAAGATTGCTACCTTTCTTGACTGTGCCATTTCAAGAGTTAGCAGATTTACTGCACTCTGCTTGTCAAGTGGCCAAACAGTCATTACAATGTGGATTTGACGCCCTAGAAGCCTCAAGCAGGGCAGCAGTGACAGGATCTGTTATTAGGAGACATGCATGGCTGAAGGAACAACCTCTCCCTGATCATGTCAAGTCTAAACTTATTGATGCACCCTTAGATAAGGAACGCTGGTTTGGGGGGTAAAAACAGAAGAGGTGCTTAAAAAGATGGAAGACAAAGCAAAATCTATGCAAACAGTAAGATTTCTTTCAGGTTCAACCTCTCAGATTCAGTAGGAACTATCGCTCTAAGCACTGGGCCTTCCCTGCATCTAGCAGACAGGGCCAAGGTAAGCCGGTATG
The DNA here is from genome assembly GCF_019279795.1 of Protopterus annectens. NCBI lineage: Eukaryota > Metazoa > Chordata > Ceratodontiformes > Protopteridae > Protopterus > Protopterus annectens. The sequence continues at coordinate 472,170,550 of NC_056747.1, forward strand.
GACAGACCATCCAGGACCCTATCCCAGAGCCAGCAGAGAAGCAAACAGTGGACCACTTCTGTTTCTAAGGCAGGGAGTTCTAAGATGACCTTCTGTGGCAAACACTCACAATGACTCCCCCTCTGCCCTCCCTTCACTCATCAAAAACTAGGAGGAAAGCTCTCACTCTTCAAAGACAATTGGCTTTCTGTAACAAAGGATCAATGGGTTTTAAAGACCATTTTTCAGGGAAACAAATTCTCTTTCAGCGAACTCCCAATTCCAAGAGGGTATTCAGACTTACCTCCAAATTAGTGGGCAGAGGCATTGAAACCGGTCCAAACTCTAATATCCCAGGGGGCAGTAGAACCGTTCTCCTCGGATCAAACAGGCAAAGGCTTTTATTCCAGACTATTCCTTGTTCCCAGAAAAGAGGGCACTTGCCGTCCCATCCTGGATCTATCCATTCTGGACACCTCCCTGGTGGTCCCCAGATTCAAAATGCTAACTTTGCAGCAGCTGCTTCCTATGCTAACAAAACATGCCTGGCTAGTGACACTAGACCTAAAAGATGCCTACCTCCACATCCCCAACAGGAAATCGTGCAGGAAGTTCCTGCTCTTCAGAGCAGGCTCACAACACTTTCAGTTCTCTGCGCTGCTCTTTGGTTCATCTATTGCTTCCAGAGTATTCACCAAATGCTTGGCCCCGGCCATAGCATTCTGCGGACAGAGAAGTATACAGATTTACCCTTACCTGGACAACTGCCTCATTCAGGCAGAGTGCAAAGAAAAGCTGCTCCAGGACCTTCTCTTTGTCAAATCACTCTGAACTTCCCTAGGGTTTCACCATCAATGAGAAGAAATCAAAGCAAAACCCCACCAGGAAGATCATTTTCTTGGGAGATGTGCTAGACACAGCATCCCAAATGGCCTTCGTATCCCTAGAAAAGCAGAACTTCCTGCCTCTCTACTTTACTCAGCTAGCTTCCAGAAGTCACCTCACTGCTAGGAAGTTCTGCAAACCGTGGGAAACATGGCATCTTGCATCCATCTCATTCCTTTGGCCGGGTTTCACATGAGAGAACTTCAGTGGTATTTAAAGAACATTTGGTGCCAGCAACTCCGTCCCTAGCGATCTCTCTCCCTCTTGATCCCATGTATAAGGGCCAAGTTTCTCTGGTGGGCAGAGGCCTCTGCCAGGGACAAGGGTCTTTCCTTCATCCTCCGCCCTTCCAGCCAGACCATCACCATGGAAGCCTCAGACATTGCTTGGGGCATTCACCAAGCAGGCAGGTGCACTCCAGGTCTTTGGGATGCCCAGCAACTTCACTTGCACATCTATTGGAAAGAAATGATGGCAGTACAAAAGGCTCTAACATATTTCAAATGCCATCTCAGGCAAGGGGTTCTCCTTATAAAAACAGACAGCACCACAGTAATGTGGTATATCAATAAACGGGGGGGGGGGGGGGCAATCTTACCCCTTGTGCAGGTTAAGCCATAAGCCTCTGGCTTACAGCCACCTCCATGTGTCTACTCCTAATTGCCCAATACCTACCAGGGGTCAACAACACCCTGGCAGACCACCTAAGCAGAAACTTACTGGACCCCCATGAATGGCAGCTCCACAGGGAAATCTTTCTGCAAATCACTCAGGAGTGGGGGACTCCAGAAGTGGATCTCTCTGCTTCGCACCTCAACCACCAACCGCAAAAGTTCTGTACCAGGGAGTATCACCTCCTAGTGTGGAAGGTGGATGCCTTGACCTTCCCCTGGAACTCCCTCTTTATGTATGCATTCCCTCCTCTGCCTCTTATTCCCAAGGTACTAATCAAAATAAAGGAGGAGAGACCTAAGGCCATTCTCATTGCTCCAGATTGGCCCAGACAACATTGGTACCTCTTACTGTGCAGCCTGACCTTAGAGCCCCTCAATCAGCTCCCCTTGATCTCAGACTTCTTGACCCAGGTGAGGGGGAAGGTACTGCACCCAGACTTAGAATCTCAATCATTTAGCATTGCTTATACCTTAAAAGCTGACAGTCCCGGTTAAGCAAACTGGTCCTAGACATCATCACAGAGGCCAGAAGGCCCAGCACTAGAAAATCATAAGCAGGGAAGTGAAAAAGATTCTGCTCCTGGAACCAGTCCAAAGGGGGGGACAGTACCTTCTATCCCTCTTATCTTGGATTACCTAGATGAGTTGCTCAATAGTGGCCTCTCTTTCTACTCTGTTAAAATCCATGCCACAGCCATTTCTGCCCATCATGATTCAGACCCACCCCTCTTCTCTCATCCTTTGAGCAATTCCTCAGAGGGGATTCTAATATCAGACCTCCCAGAAGGCCTCCCACGCCACCCTGGGACCTGAATTCAGTTCTAGAAAAACTGACCTTACCTCCTTTCGAACCTGCTGCTTCTACAAAATTGAAATACCTCTCCTGGAAGAATGCTTTCCTACTAGCTGTCACCTCAGCCAGAAAGATATCAGAACTTCATGCTCTCATGGCTGTTGAGCCCTTCATCATCTTCCATGCAGACAGGGTCTCTCTGAGGAGTAACCCCTCCTTTATGCCCATTGTGGTATCTGATGTGACCCTCAACCAGGCCATACACCTACCCACCTTCTTTCCCAACCCTCAAAACAAGGGGGAAAGAATTCTACACTCACTAAACGTGCACAGACATCTCTGATACTATCTGGACTGTACTAAACCATTCAGAAAAACAGCCCAACTACGTGTCAGTTTTGCCCCTGGGGCAGAAGTGAAGCCCATTTCCAAATGGTTTCCAAATGGATATCACACTGTATCCATTTCTGCTACAGATTACATGGGAACCCCTCCCCCACCAAGTCTATCCGTACCCATTCCACTAGGGCAGCTTCCACTTCCACAGCCTTCCTCAGAGGAGTCTCCACCAGGGACATCTTGGAAGCTGCCACCTGGACCTCTGTCCATATCTTTGCAAAACATTACCACCTACCTCTTTTTTTCTAAGTCTAGGGCAGGGTTTGCCTCTGCTGTTCTGCAGGGCCTGCTGACCCATGCCTAGGACTCTAAGCTATCTTTCCACCCCTCTCCTCAGCTTTGGGAATCCTCCCACAGGTGATGACCGCAGTAAGTGAAACATGAAGAACATAGTACAGTTGTGTACACTTATCATAAATGTAGGTGTTCGAGTGTATTCACTGTTGCAGTCCTGGTTTCCCTCCCTCCATCCCCCAAATAGCATCTTCCCCTTGGGGGGGGGGTGGGCATAAGCTTCCCACAGTGGCCTTTAGCCATCAGCACCACTTTTCCTGATTTCCTTGTGGTACTGACAGGTTAGGGCAAGAAAAACTGATGTAATGACATCGGCTGCCTTGCTTTATAGCACTGACGACCTGATGTCAGACTACAGGCAACGGCAGCCAACGCAAAAAAAATTGACTCTGGTATTCGGGCCGGCCGAGGGCTACCACAGCAAGGATAACCCACAAGTGATGACTGCAGCAGTGAATACACTCTAACATCTACATTTGTGGTAAGTGTACACAACTGTACTTTCTACCCCCTAAACAGGAAGTCTTGGGCCATGCAAAGATCTGGAAAGTTTGTTTATGCTACAGCAATGTATTTTTTACATGTACTGTATTACCTTGTACATTTAACCAGATTTCAGGGGCTTGACCAAACAACTTGTCTATTCTCTCTTGCTCTGATACCATGGCAGTAGGACCCTGCAAGACACTGCATTCACAGCTGGCAACCAATTCAGTCCATGAGAAATGAGTATGTGCCTGTTATCCAACTTCACCAGTAGCACATCAGTAGCAGCAGGCAGCTGCATTACCATGTGCCGACATGCCTGGATGAGTCTGAGATTTTATGGAGGACTTCAAAACATCCTTTTTGAATGCCTCTTCTGATAAATCCACCTGGTTTATGCCCAGGGTTAGACACCCAGCAGGAGTGAACAAGACTGCTAAACTGTCTGCCATCAGTATTTGCTTTTCCAGCCATTAAGGGTCTTTTTCTCAAAATCAAAAGGATGGTAATACAATTGTGGTTCTGAAAATCTCAGGGTTTTTTTGCAAGATATTTCCGGAGACCGACCCTCCATTAGAATTTGGGAGGGGGAATAATGAATTCTGCCCTAGAGGCAGAGGTGGTCCACAGATCCATAGGTTTCATGGACCATTCGTTGACAAACCCTTCTAATACTTGTGAAAGGTTGCCCAACTGCTGCACTCGAAACAGTTGAGAGCGCTCTTATCTCTACACTTTCATGCCTGGTTTGGCCATCACTATTGATTCTTGGGTGCTGAGAGTAATGACTAGGTGAGGCTGTTGCATTCCCTTTCTTCTCCTACCAAAAATCACAAAGAAGCCTTCCCAAAATTCCACCCCGACAGAAAAAAGCAGCAGCCCAAGAAACTGGAATGTTGCCAGACAAACTAGTCATCCAGGAAGTCCTAACAGACCAACAAGGGTCCAGAGTCTACTCAAGATTCTTTTTGGTTCCGAAGAAAAATTAGGACATCGAGCCCATTCTGGACCTCAGCCAGTTAAACCAATTCATGCAACAAGACTACCTTCTCTGTTGTCATGGTTCAGTATATATTGCCTGTGCCAAGGAAGGACAATTTTGTTGTGCTCACTGGACCTTCAGGATGCCTACTAAAACAGCAAATTAGTGGGGCAATAGAGAAGGTTCCTCCACTTTTGGCTGAGAACCAGTCTGTTTCAGTTTAAAGTGCTGCTCTTCAGACTTGCCACAGCCCTATGGGTGTTCAGCAAGTGTATGGCAGTGGTAGCAGCACATCTCAGGCTGCAGGGATTCCTGGTGTTCCTTTATCTAGACTAATTGCTTATAACTGCTGCCACAATGGATCTGGTGATCCAAGCCATAGACTCCTTGCTCCAGTTGTGCTCAAGCCTAGGAATCGCAATCAACCCTGAGAAGACCAAGCTCCTGTCAGTCCAGACCATAGAGATGTTCATCTTGGTGACTGTGGCCGCAGTATCCTTAACTATATGGGTTAAACCCTGCCTAGGATACAACAGGCCAGCTTCCAAAGCTTCCGAGCACATTCCACATGCCTAAACTGTCAGGCAACTCAGACTGGGCTGACTAAAAGACAAGTTTGGGCACAAAGCTCTCTACAGCTTTACTGCCGCCGAAGAGTATACTACTTTGAAACTTTTGAGGATCAACTGTCAGCTTATACTGTCCTTTGCTGGGCAGATAAATTCCCTTTGGGGAAAATACAATTTCCTTTCTGTTGCTATTTTATCACTTCCTCTTCAAGAAAGTTATTTTTAAAGCTAGGAGTGTTGTGTTTGGGCTGTGTCAAGACTGTGAAATACTTTTAAAGAAGCCCTGTTTTTCTATCAATTTGAAAGTGGTATTAAGTAAATGAAAACATTTTTCAGTGGAGAAATTGTTTATTTTACTGTTGTGGGACTGGCATAGTGTTTTAAAGTGCTTTTTACTGTGCGTTTCTGTCGTCATAATAGGTTCATAGGTAGGTACTGGGCTATCTGCCCGAAGGCATATGTTAGCCCAGCCACATTGTGCGGTATTCGCCACCCCTTTGGTTAGTTCCCTAGGCCCTTGATCTAGCAGCTAGTACCCTTGGCCCCTATCTAGTAGAGCTGTTGGTATGATCCCTGGTGTGAATTTTCTGTTACCCATCCACTCGTCAAGGTTCCTCTTGAAGAGTGATAGTGAATGGCTCTGTCTTATGTAGATTGGGACCTTGTTCCATAGGAAGGGAAGTCTTTGCGAAGGGAATCTATCCCTCCAGCATGTTCTATTCGTTGTTGTGCTGAGGTTTATATCCCTAGAGCGTGTAACTCGAGTGGATTTGGTTTTGCTAAGATGAAGCATGTTCAGCAGTTCTGGGTTGGACATGGCTCTGTATGTTAGACAGAGATCACCTCTGAGAATGCGGTATGCAACAGAGAAAAGCCTTAGTTTTTTCAATCGTGCTGCATAGGGCAACTGTTTGAGGCCAGTAATCCTCTTAGTGAGGTACCTCTGGTCTCTCCAGCTGCTGGAGATGCCTAGCCAGGTACATTCCAATTGGTGCATTGTACTCAATAATGGGTCTGATGAGGGAAGAGTATAGAAGGGCACCACTACATCCTTAGATCTTGATGCAATCCCTTTCGTGAACAGATGGGTCACATAGAAGGATTTTCTAACCACCTTGGCAACATGGTTATCAAAGGAAAGCCGACTATCTACTTGGGTCCCTAGATCCCTTATTACTACTTCAGATTTCAAGGGGTTACCTCCTATGTGGTAGTTCGCGGGTACTCTGTTTTTTCCAAAGGGGATTAGTACGCGATTTTTAGCATTTAGCTTGAGACCATGGCTTTGACACCATGCATCAGTCTCATTAAGGCCCTTCTGGAGGATATCCATGTCGGCCGGAGACTGTTTTAGCACCCAGTTTGCAGTCATCCGCAAACTTGGTCAGCCACAGCCCTTCAGTGCTTGCCTGTACTTCTGAGAAGTATATGCCAAACAGGAGGGGCCCCAAGACAGAGCCCTGAGGCACATCGCTCGTTACTGGTCTGGTTTCGAACATAGATCCCGCTACTCTTACTTTGTGGGATCTGTCTGAGAGCCAGTTTGAGATACATTTTGTGACGTAAGGGTTTATGCCCAGGTTGGTGAGTTTATCAATAATACCCGAATGTTTGGCTTGCCAGGGAAAGAGGCAACATTTACATGGAACAGACTTACCTGTACTATGATCGATCCTTCTACCAGCCTCACAAAGAAAACAAAAAATAAGCAAACAGCTTTTGCAACCACAGCAAGCAAGCAATTTGCCTCGGCTACAGATGGGTGACTGCTATGGCCGTTTGTGTACCTCATACTAGTCATTTTTTTTTACCCCTTGATTCCTTTGGTGTAGAACCTACAGCCACTATGGACTGGGGGTTAGCTGTGTCCTCTGCAGCTGTAGGGGGTCCCTTCTTTGGGCAAGAAAGAGACATTTTTGTCAACCTTGCCAGAGGTGACAGGGAAGGGGGGGGGGCTTCTGTTCCTCTGCGACTGTTGCTGAATGATGCTGAATTCAGTGGGAGAACACTGAGGTTTCTCAGTCCCTCATAAAATACTATGAGTTAGAGGTATTTTCCAGATCCTTCTCCCATACCTTCCTGTTCTGCCTGCTTTAGATGTGTGCGTAATACATTGCTACCTGCAATTTTCCTTATAGCCTGCCCGGCTGTCCCTAAGAAGACAAAGACTATAAAGTTCCTCAGTCTTAAATTTTTAAACACTACTCCCAAATCTAACCCAGCAGCTGTAGCTCTAGTTGATCTCCCTGCTGCTAAGCACTTAGTTCCAATCCTACTGTTTGACAGGGATAGGAATATTGATATGTATTGGGGGGAAAAGTGTATACTTCTGTATCTATGATTTTCAGAATTTTGAATTGTCAGGCTCATGTTTCTTGTGACGAATTTTGAAAGTATTGAATCATGAGGAATGCTTTATTTGCAGTTTCTTCTTGAAGAAGACTAAATAACTTCATCGTGTTTCACTGTTGCAGTCATTACACTTCTGTTATCCTGCTGGCAGGCTACCCGCAGTCGGCCTGAATTCCAAAATCCTGGTCTGACGTCGGTTGCTGTCGCCTCTTCCCTGACGTCAGTGCGCCAGGGGTATGTAAGATGCAGCCGACCATTTTCTTCAGTCTTTCTTGCCGCGCAGTGCCCGAAGCAAAAGCAGTTCACAAGTGCCGGTTGGCAGACTCCTGAGATTTTCAAAATCGAATTTCAGATCTGAAGTCTTCAATAAAGCCAAGTACCCCGTTGGGGAAACTTTTTTCTTGCTCCAGACCGATGTCAGAAAAAGTTAACAATTGTATTTCTTGTGGGAAGCAAATACCTCATAAGGATTTTCATTCTTACTGTATTCCTTGCCTAGGCCCTGACCACGATGTTGCTAGTTGTCTGTTTTGTGCTAGATTTTACCAACGCACTATTAAGCGTCTGTACGATTTTGCCTTTCATTACTTTGGCCGAAGGTTTAATTATATAATGCCGTCGGAACAGCCGACGACCGGAGTTCATAAAAAGCGCAAGGATAAAGAAAAGGACAGGCATCCGAGGTCCAAAACTGATGGTTCTCAGTGAGGCGCTTTCGCAGCCCCTGACACCCACTACCTCAGAGCCACAGGCCACTTTTGACTCCCACGTGGAGACAACTAGGCCTCTGGATACTCAAGGTATTGGACCTTCGGAAACTATGCCCTCAGATGGGTCCGGAGCCGCTGAGCAGGCTTTGGCTTCTGAGGGTGTTTTCAGACCTACACAGTTATATATCAAGCCAACCTCCGCTTCCAAGGCAAAGACTAAAACAGCTTTAAAGACAAAGAAACAAGTACAGCATTCTCCTTGACAGACTTCCATGCCTAAAAAACAGATGCTCAAAATGGCCGAAGACCTAATTACTTTGATCAGGGGCTCCCATCCAGAGGCCTAGACAAGATGCTGAATATGATTCTTCTGATCAGGTTTCCATTTCATCTAACTCTTCTTCAGAACAGGGATACTCTTACTCCCTATGAAGATTATGATGCTGAAGAATCTATCCCTTCAGCCTCTCCTCCTGAGGGACTGTTCTTTTGGGGAAACCCTGCATACCATGAGGGAGCATTTTCACTGGGAGAGCCAATATTGCTCAGAATCTAAGAAAAGGCTCAGACTTTCTTTTACTACCTCAGCACAGACCTCTTGCTATTCCACCTGTTTTAGACATTGTAGATGTGTTGTCAAAGTCCGGCCTGTCTCCTGACTCTACCCCCCTGCACCTGTTAAGCCAGACAGATACAACAGGGTGCCAGATTCACATAAATTTCTATATAAAAACCCTGCTGCTGACCCCAAAACTATATCTCAGGGTCCCAAAGGGGTCAAGGCTTCCACTGCAAAAAACCCTGTCCCCTCTGATAGGGATTCCAAAGCACTGGACAGATGGGGGAAAAAAGTTTACACCTCTGCTACCTTGGCTGTAAGGGCTTTAAATTGTCAGTTTCATATGCTTAAATATCAGCAATACTTAATGTCACAAATGTTGACAAATGCTAAATGTTCTGAAAACGAGGAAATGCAGGATTTATTGCATGCAGCTGAACAAGTGGGAAAGCATACTTTGCAATGTGGTTTTGATTCACTGGTTAAAGGAACAGATTCTGCCTGCTCATGTTAAAGCAAAATTATTGGATGATCCATTACAGCATGATACTTTGTTTGGTGTTAAGGCAGAAGAGGTGTTAAAGAAAATGGAGGATAAAGTGAAATTTATGCAGACGGTAAAGGATTTCAGCCACCCCAGCCAGCCACACAGATTACTGGGGAACTGGCCTTCTAAGGCAGTGCGTTTCAGGCCAAAGAGAGACAGATACAGATAGCCCAGAGGCAGATCTCAGCCCCAAGGTTCATACAGACATAAACAATGGGGTGCTTCTACCTCCAAAAGCGGAGAGGACAAATCACAGCCATATAGGAAACGGTCCCAATGACTTTCCACTGCCAATACCAAGCACTTATCTTTTGGCAGCACCCTTAGGGGGAAGCTAGCACTTTTTTCAAAAAATTGGCGCATGATCACCCAGGACAAATGGGTCTTGGATATAGTTTCTCAGGGCTACAGGTTCCACTTTCACACCCTTCCAAAGACTAAAGGTATGCCAGACCCGCCACACAATCAGTGGGCAGAGGCATAAAAACAAATTTAATCTCTCATGGACATGAGGGCTATTCAGCGAGTACCACAGCAAGAGCAGGGTTTGGCTTATCTGCAGCACCCAGGGTCTTCACAAAATGCTTGGCACCAGTAATTGCATTTTGCAGACAAAGAAGAATTCAAATATATCCCTACTTGGACGACTGTCTTATTCAAGCAGAGAGCAAGGACATTCTACTGAAGCATCTGGCGTTTGTAAAAAGATTACTAATTAAAAGAAGTCAAAATTAGTACCCTCTCAAGAGATTTTCCTGGGTGCAAGCTTAAATATAACTGCCCAGATAGCTTATCTCACTCCAAACAAAGGCAACTGACTACTTACTTCGAAAAAATGGCAACAAAGATCCAGTTACTTGCAAGAAAAATTCTGCAGGCTTTTGGCTTCATGGCATCCTGCATTCTGCTAATTCCATATGCAAGACTGCATATGAGAAAGCTACAGTGGTATCTAAAAGTGTTTGAACTCAACATTGCCACAGCAATGGAAACATTAATTACTCTAATTCCCTGCCTGCAACAGGAGTTTCGATGTTGGGCACTGGCCTGTCACCACAACAAGGGACAGCCATCCACTTTACCCACAGCCAGACAGACACTAACAGGTGAAATGCATCTTCATATCAACCAAAAAGAGATGCTAGCTGTACAGAATGCCCTGACAGCCTTCAAGGACCTACTCCATCCAGGACAACTGTTGATAAAGACTGACAATACTACAGTCATGTGGTACATAAACAATCTGCATACAAGCCATGACTTTGTGGAACACAGCATTGTCTTATCAAGTGCACCTGCACCAAGCACAATTCCAAAAACAAAAACTCTGGCAGGCAACTACACAGAGAAGACTCACTCATGGGCATGAGTGGAAGTGATCCACAAGTTTTTTTCAGCATAACAGAAATGGGGGAAGAGACAGACATCTATTTTTTGCCTCCCTCACAACTGCCAACTACAGAGATTCTGCACAAGGACTTATCACAAGCAAGCATGGAAGGTGGATGCTCTATCATTCAGCTGGAAAACCCTTACAGTATATGCCTTTCCTTCACTGCCTCTCCTCCCCAAGGTGCTCCTAAAGGTCAGACAAGAGCCAAAAATGATACTTTATGCCCCAGACTGGCCACGCCAGCACTGGTATCCAATCCTAAAGAGCTTGTCTCAAGGCCCAGCCTGGACTTTACCTGAAATTCCTCATCTACTGACCCAACAAAACAATCGGATCCTGCACAGCCAACTCAGAACCTTAAATCTGGCTGCATGGCGGATAATATAACCACTCAGAACACACCTCTCTAAAGCAGTTATGGATGTTATTTTGGAGGCCAGGAGGCCCAGCACCAGAAATTCTTATGCAGAAAAATGGGAGAGATTCTGTGCTTGGAACCAGGCACAAGGAATTGACACATTTGTTCCAAATATTCCTCAGATTTTACAATACCTAACTGAGATGCTGGACAAAGGCCTATACTTCTCATCAATTAAGATTCATGCCTCTGCCATTTCAGCTCATTACAATACGGAACCACCTATTTTCTCACATCCACCTCAGAGTGGCCAAAAACATAAGACCTCTAAGGAGAGCACAGATACCTACATGGGACCTCAATTTTGTCTTGGAAAAGCTCACACTGCCTCCTTTTGAGCCAGCCAATACAGCCGATATAAAATTCTTATGGAAAACAGCTCTGCTCCTAGCAGTAACTTCAGCAAGAAGAGTCTCAGAGTTACAGGCATTAATGGCTGTGGAACCTTTTATTATTTTCCATCCGGACAGGGTTTCTCTAAGGACTAACCCAACATTTATGCCTAAGGTGTAGTGTCCATTGTGGCTCTTAATCAGACCATTCACTTGCCTACTTTTTATCCAAACCCACAGAATAGAGGAGAGACTTCTGCATTCTTTGGATATACACAGACAGCTACGCTTCTTGGACAAAACTAAAGCTTTCAGAAAAACTGAGCAATTTTTAGTGGCATATGCTGCAGGATCACAGGGAAAGGCTATCTCAAAGCAGACTATTTCAAAATGGATAGGCCACTGCATACGTTTCTGCTGTTCACAACATGGCAAATCAGTGCCTAAAGGTATTAGGCCACATTCAACCAGAGGAGCAGCAGCCACTTCAGCAGCCTTCCTCAGAGGAGTACCAACCCAAGGATATTTTGGAGGCTGCAACATGGACCTCAGTACACACTTTTACAAAGCACTACCACTTACCTCTTTACTCTAAATCCAGAGCAGGCTTTGCTGCTGCAGTTCTGCAGGGCTTCATAGCCACTCCTAATTCTATTTAGACCCAACCTCAGCTTTGGGATTCAACTCAAGTGTAATGACTGCAACAGTGAAACACGATGAACATAGTACAGTTTTGTACCTACCATAAGTGTAGATGTTGGAGTGTATTCATTGTTACAGTCCAGGTTACCCACCCACCATCCCCCTTTCTTTGCTGGGACATATCTCTACTTCTCTATTCTATACAACCTATGTGGTGTATTTACTTGTAGATGAAGGTAATGTTTGTTAGTGCATGCTTTTTTATAAGCAATATTTTTAGCCTACCCTTTTGGGGGCACCTGACATCTGGGCCAAGAAAATGTCGTTGGCTGCATCTTACTGATGTCAGGGCAACCAATGCCGGACCAGGACTTTGGAATTCAGGCCGACTGCGGGTAGCCTGCCAGCAGGATAACACAAGTGTAATGACTGCAACAGTGAATACAGTTGAACATCTACATTTATGTAAGTACACAACTGTACCTTTCTTCTGTTGTACAGGTCACTACTCATTGCATCAGCAGTGTTACATACACACACACACACACACACACACACACACACACACACACACACACACACACACTGTAAATGTCTACCAGAGCTGTGGCCACTGGTACTGTTTTGAAGAGGTTTGCATGGCTGCATTCTCAGAATTTCCCAGATGTTATGTATGTTACAGATGGCAGTGAGAGGAAATTCCTCCTTTCCAGGGAGTCATTCCTCATCCTCCAGATCAGGCGGTCTTGTTTCCCACGAGTTTTTCAGCATCTGCTGTTCCAAAGAATGATAAAACTAGTTCCTCCTTCCCAGATGGGGAAGGGTTTTTATTCAAGGCTGTACCTAGTGTCAAAATGCTTGGAGACAAGTTCTAGATCTTTCTTTTCTAAACCAGTTTTCATGGTGCCTTAATTCAAATGGAGTCACTTCACAACCTGTTACTTCTAATTCCTCCAAGTTTCCTGGTAAATCTAGACTTAAAAGGTGCTTATCACATCACTGTTCATCCAGACTTAAGACTTTTTTTAATGTTTTGTGTCTGTGGATTACATTATCAGTTGTCTGCTTTACCCTGTATAATATCCATTGTACCAAGAGTCCTTACAGTGTCTAGCTCCAGTTGTAGCTCATCACGGGCTACAGGGTACTCACATTTTTCCATATTTAAATGACTTGTTTATCTTTTTCAAAGTGTCAGGAATCTCTGTTGGTGAGAGATCTCTTACTCAAGTTAGGATTACATTATTCTTGACTCCCTCATAGAGGATTATGTTACTGGGATGTCAGCTAGTCACTTCACTTGAAAGTTATTAGTGGCTCTATATGTAGATTTATTTCTAAGGTTTTCACTCAAACTTCAGTCACTGTGAGGAATTACCTCAGAATTTTCGATCTCATGGCTTCTGACATTTGTGCAGTCACTGAAACCTGGTTCAAAGCTGTGGAGAGCGCCCTTTCAGACCCCAAATACAGGGCTACAAAGCCAAAGGAGGTGGAGTTTCAGAACTTAGACATACACACTTCCAGGGCTGATCAGTCATTATGACGCACAGGAGACACTCCAGGTGCAGTTAACTGTTGACAAAATACCTATTCAAATCATAGCTAGCTACAGACCCCTAACCATGACTCAGGAGGCCTACTCAAAATTCAAGCCTCTACCCTGATCCTGGGCAACTTTAACTACCCAACCATAGAATGGAAGACCTATTCTAGGTCAGACACAAACGCCCAGAGATTCCTCAACTTCGTCAATGCCAGTGCATTGTCTCAGCTGGTCAACACCCCCACAAGAAGTGAAAATATCCTGGACCTGGTGACATCGTGCTAACCTGCATGATTACCCACTGTAGCACCCCTACAGTGTCATCCTTGGTAAGTTCTGACCGTAAAGCAATCACTTTTGAAGTCACCATCTCCCCCTGACACCCCCGCCCCTTGCCAGGGTCGAACAAAAAAACGTTTTTTCAAACCTGACTACAGCCTTCTGAGAGCAGATATAATCAACTTCACAGCCACCACCCCTTTAGTTGTAACAAGCACTGATATCCAACCCTACACTAAAAAACTAAATGAGCACCTGTACAGCTACCTGGACTCAGCAGTACCTGACAGGACCAAATCATCTTCCTCAAGGAAGAGTAAACCTGTCTGGTGGACAGCAGCAATAAACAGACTCTATAATAAAAGGAAAAAATTGCTGTCCCGGACCAATGAGGAGCAGGGGCCAAGTTGTAAGCAATATCTTCTTTGAAGAACAAATAAGGTCACTGGTGAAATACTCTAAGGCTAACTACGGGTCCAAATTGGCCACATCCACTAAGGACAATCACAAGGCCTTCTTCGCATACATCCGCAGTCTCAAAGGTAACTCCCAAATCTGTTCTCATTTGGTGGTCGGGAATACCACATAAACGCCATAGATATAGCCAGCCTGCTGTCAGACAAGTTCAGGAAAACTTCACCCCTCTGCCCCTCCTATCAGTAAACCAAGACATCTCCAGCACCTACCCCCCTTCCTCATCACCAGGGAGCAGCTCATTAATGCCCTCTCAAAGGCAAAAATTACAGCCTGTATTGGACCTGATAACATCCCTGGCTGTGTCCTACATGAACTCAGGCAAGAGCTCTCAGCACCACTAGACACCCTATTCATCCAAAGCCTGTGCACTGGCTTCATCCCAGCAGAATGGAGGACAGCCACCGTCATCCTTCTACATAAAGGGGGAGTGTCCACCAACCCAGGCAATTATAGGCCCATCAGCCTAACTAGTCTGATCTGCAAGGCCATGGAACTCATTATCATGGACCTTATAAACAAGGACATTGGCACCCTGCAGACGCTTGATCCCACACAGTTTGGTTTTGTCAAAGGGAGATCATGCCTGTTAAACGCTGTCACCTTCTTCAAAACAGTCACCAAAGCCATGGATGAGGGGAAGATGCTGCACACCACCTACCTTGACCTAGCCAAAGCCTTCGACACTATTTCCCACTCTGGCATAGTAGATAAACTCTCCCAGCTGTATATCAACCCTATGTTACCAGATGGGGTAGCTAACTGGCTCACTGATAGAATCCACTCAGTCAAAATAGGGGAAGCCACCTCTAGTAGTAGACACATAACAAGCGATGTACCCCAAGGATCAGTCTTGGGACATCTGCGGTTTGGGATATACTTTTCTGAGGTGTAAGCCAAAACCATTGGTCTGGTGCTGACCAGGTTGGCAGATGACTGCAAGCTGGGCACGGTCATAAATTGCCTTAGTGATGTGAACATCCTCTAAGAGGGCCTTACCCAAACTAATGACTGTTGCCAGAAGCATGGCATCAAATGGAAGGTCAAGAAATGCATTATTATCCCCTTTGGGGAAAATGGCATCCCCACTAATCACATTAATAACGTACAAAGCACGCAATCAGTCATGAGGGACTTGGGCACCCGGGATGATAGCAACCTGACTTTTGACCACCACATCGCCTCCATTCCATTGTGCGGAAGGCTTTCTACATGGCCAACCTCATAACTAAGGGTATTTCATCCAGGAACAAAGATGTCATAACATCCCGGTACTCCTCCCTTGTCAGACCCATTATAGAGTACCATGCCGCCTTCTGCATGTACCTTGCTAAGCACTTGTAGCAGTTGGAGAGACCACAGAGATTCCTGACCAGGAAAATCCAGGGTATCAAACACCTATAAAGATGGGCTAAAAGCCCTGTCCCTCTACTCAGTCACATACAGACTGCTCAGAGGTGATCTGTGTCTGGCATGCAAGACAGTCTCAGACACAACCTTGATGGAGTTGCTGCCTATCCGTAAATCAAACTTCTCTCGCACAACCCACACAGAAGCCCTCAACCTAGTTTGTGGCATTAATAGATCTTGTTGACTGGATAGATGTGTCCCAACGACTCCCCCATTTGTGGAATAGACTCCCTCTCCATGTCAAGCAGAGTACCTCACTAGCCCTCTTTAAGAGGAACCTGAGTGACTAGATGAAAAACAGAAAATATAGCCCTGGGATCCCACCTGTGTCCCTGCTGGACAGGGAAAACACGTGCTGACTTTGTGGGGACATGGGTGAAATTCTTGGCTAAGCTTATAAGGGCCTCCGGGCCAACAGCCTAATGTCATACTATGAACCCAAGATTCTGCATGAGAAAAATATCTGAAATCTCTTTGGTCCCAGCACCAATACCCTTTATTTTTTCAAGTCCCAGTGCTGGGGTTTGTCGGAAGAGGTTATTTGGTGGAGACTGCAGATATCCCTAAATCCAGGTCTCCCCTTCTGTTTCCCCGCTCCAAAGCAGTCCGTCACCACAGATGCCTCTGACTTAGCTTGGAGAGTGGTTTCAGGAGGAATAAAAGCACATGGGGTGTGGGCTACCAAGGACAGATGCAAGTACAATAAATATCAAGGATATGCTTACCTTGATCAAGGTACTCAACTCTGTCAACCATCTTTGGTCCCTGGGACCTCTGTAAGTGACTACAAAGAATACAACAGTTATGTGGTACATCAACAAACGAGAACTGTGTTGTGCCCCCTTTGCAGATTAGCTGTGTAAGTTTGGGATATAGCTTCACAGCATAATCTCATTGTACAGGTATTCTGTCAGAGCAAAATTGTGGCAGACAAGCAGAACAGGACCAGGGCAGACTCTCACGAATGGAAACTAGATCAGAGGATCTTTCAAGATTTGATCAATCTGTGGGAGTTTCTCAAGTAAACTCTCTGCCTGCTCTCTGAACAATCAACTGAGAAGATTGTGTTCCAGGACTCCATGCAAAATGGCCTGGAAGACTCATGCCTTCTCTTTCTTGGACAGGAATGTTCCTGTGTGCTTTTCCGTGGATACCCTGGGTACTTCTAAAAATGCAGAAGGAATCCCCCAAAATCATTAGCAATTCCTTCTGGACCAGGCAACTGTGGTCCTCACTTTTGAAAATGATCAGGGGCAGTTGCTACAAGCTTCCTCACAGACTGGATCTACTCGCACAAAGAACAGGAGTGTTTGATGCACCCTGACTTCAGTCAACTTAAGTTGATTGCCTGGATGAAAGGGTTGTGATTCCTTTGAGGCACACATTTACTGAGGACAATGCAGCAGGTACTAATGAGGCAGGAAAGCCTGCTACTAGAAAATTACTTAACAAATAGAAAAGATTTCTAGTTGGTGCCAAGAACATTACCAGTATATGTTCAGGGTTAGTTCTCTGGTTTACAATAATTATCAGTGTTACTATCCTGTGGCCTTTTTTATTCCTGTTTCAATGAAGTCTCGCTTCAAAAGGGGTTTTGCATTAAGAGGCTTCCAAGAAAACTGGTGGCCCCTCCTTGGGATCTTAATTTTGTGTAAAAGCAGTTAACACTTGCTCAATTTAAACCAACTAATCCGGCTGGCTTGATGTTCTTAACATGGAAAACAGTTTAACTGATTTCTTTGACCTATACAAGAAGAGTATCTGAGTTGCAAGTTCTTATTGCAAGTCAGCCTCATCTCCTTTTCCATAGGGGCAGGGTTTCCTTGAAGTAATCCTCATTTTATACCTGTGCCAAACTATCTAAAGTTTTCTTTTGTGAACCTAAAAATGACTGAGAATGTATATTTGTTTCTTGGATGTCCACAGATAACTCTGGTACCATCTTGTCAGAACTAAATCTTTCAGATCAATTATTTCTCGTGGAGGTAAGATGGAGCAACCTGCGTCAAAGCAGACTGTTTATAAATGGTTGTTTAAGGCTGTACTCACTGTAGCAAAACTGTTCCAGGCAGGGTCAGGGCCCACTCTACAAGGCTTTTACTTCATCTACAGCTTTTTGGAAAGGGTTGGGTTCTAGAAGTCGTCTTGAAACTGCTACTTTGTCCTCTGTACCTTTGCTAGGTCCATTCTCTGAGGTCTCCTGGACATTTCACCTTCCGCCTCCCAAATGTTTGGTAGCCATATAGCTGAGGCTACTGCAGCAGTGTTCAATACGATGGATCATGGTACAGCTGTGTAGGTAAACTTAATGTAACAGTACATGTTTGAATGATCACTGCTGCAGGAGACACTTCCTCTTGTTGTTTGGTGTGCTTTTTTATACCAGGGTGTTGTGGGCATTTTTTTTTCCATTGTTCCTAGCTTTGTCCTTTCAGGGCTCAACCTCCCCCAGTGTTGACAAGAAAGCTCTGAAGGGCTTTATGCCCAAACTTATATTTTAGTCAGCACAGCTCAAGTTGCCTGACAGTGTGGGTGGATGGAAGGTTCCCTGTAGCTTTGGAAGCTGGCCAGCTGTTATATCCTTAGCAGTCTGTTATATCCTGCCAAGTTTACTGCAGCACTGATCATTCAAACGTATACTATTGTGGTAAGCTTGCTTACACAGCTGCAGTTTCATAGGATGCCTCCTGGACACCACCTCACAGAAAGCCATACATCCACTGTTAAGGCTAATCACTATGCAGTAACAAGCCTCACTGCTGTTTTCTCATCAAAATCCCCCAGTGAGGTCCATTCTACATCTCTGGCAGCTTCCATCATTCTTGTTCCTCAAACCAGATTCTACATGAGGGTATTATAGTGGACTCTATCCAGTTGTCAATTCATGTCCCCGTTCACTTTCCCATCCATCTCATGGGGATTTGCAGGCAAACATATATTCATTGGTGGCTAATTTCCCCTCTGGCGTTTTTAGATCATCATTTCATTCATCCTTCCCCCAGGAAGCCACTGTGTCTACAAATGCATCCTTTCTGAGGTTGAGGGGTATTTTGAAGGGAAGAACTGCGTCCAAGACATGTGGTCTCTAACAGTCTATTCTTCACATTGGTGCACTGGAGTTGAGGGCAGTCTTAGTGTTGCAAGCTTTCAGAATTTCCTCCCCACAAGTGTGATTGCTGTTCATACAGAAAATATCTCTGTAGTCTGATGCATCAAAAACAAGAAGGAACACATTCATACCCTTTGTCGTGAGGCCATGAGAGGCTGGCAGTGGGAAATGACTTGACTATCACTTTATTACAATGCATCTTCCGGGGAGACCAATTCTACTAGTGGACAAGTTGAACAGATCAATTCTGCTGCATGAGTAGTCGCAGTGTCAGACATTGGCTTCCATGGTCTTCTTTTACTGGGGCCAGGCTTGCTATGACCAGTTTGCAGCACCTTCTGCAACACCTAATACAGCACCTGGTTTGCTCTAATTCCCCAGGAGGGCAGTCTGAGGGGTGCTTTGGTCCACACTTTTCCCTGGGTCTCCTCTACCTTTGCCCTCAGTCTCTCTTCATAGCCCAATGTCTGCAGATGGTGGACTGGTGCAAGGCCAAGGTGATTCTTATTGCCCTTCTTTGGCCTTGGCAAATACGGTTTCCCTTCCCATGGCCTCATTTGGTGTACCCACCCTGGGTACTGAATTGTCTTACAGATGTTACCGCTCCACCCATCCAGTAAGCTTCTCATTTGGGCATCAAATCCTTGATACAAAAGTAAGTGGTAGAAATTCTCTGGGTTCAGTCAAAGATCTTGACCCTTTTTCTGCTCCCTTACTGGCAATTCTAGATTCTCACAGATCTTTTTCATGCAGGAGCTAGTTACTCCACTATTAATGTTCCATTGGTAGCTATTTCAAATTTTCATGTAAGCAAAGAGCAAACATGGTTAAATCTCTGAAGCTGTCTACGGTCTTTTTGTGGGGGTGCATTTCTTCTGTGTCCTCTTCCTAAGGGGATCCCTTTGCACCTTGTATATTACCACAGGCCTTGACAAACCCCGCTGTTTGACCTTGCAGCTCCTGGGGATATGAAATTCTCGTCCTGGAAAGAGACTTTGGTGGCAATTACCTTAACAAGGAGGGTTTCAGAACTGTAAGCCTGGTCTTGTACACCGCCATAATTAGACTTTCACAAAGGTGGGTTGTCGCTCATCTTGTATATCTGAATAAGACTATGAGGCTTGGATGTTCAAGTACTTGATTACATACAGACACATCAGGATGGATAGCAGGAACATTAAACTTACACGAACCAACTGACTACTACAGACATGCATGCTCTCTGGCTGCTCACTCAAAATGACACTGTTGCTTGCACATGCTCAGTAATTGTATGCACATGCCTGCTGACTGGAAAGCTTCTTAAAGGTATATCACACACACTGATCTACATCCTCCCTCATTACTGAGCTCTCTTGCAATGACAGACATTAGAATAGGCATGCAGTTATACAGACAATAATGAACAAAACATTCACATCCAGGCTGCCGTGTATCTGGAGCTAGGTCTGGAAATGCGACCTGAGTTTGTAATATAATGGTTAGGACTGGGTTTAGCAAAAGGGACCGTCACTGGTGAAGATTCTGCTTTAAGACTCTCTGGGATAATCTCAGGAACTGGTTTATCTGCTGGAATTTTCTCTGGTACTGGAGCATTGGATAAGTCACTCTGAGAACTAGTCTTTATTACAGGCAAGATGCTGCAACACTGGCTAGGGTGTTGGTAAAAAATGCTTCAGATTCCACGTAAATTCAATTCCCTGCACTTCCACAATATACGATCTTGGCTCTTGACACACTTTTCACGAATCCCATCCAATCAAAACCTTTTGCTGTCTGCATCCTGACCATCTCCCCTTCTTGTAATGGATTGAGCAGTTTGCTGGTCTTATAATAGGACTTCTGGAACAAACGCATTTTCAGGAGTTGAGCTTTCACTGCTTTGTTGTTGATCATGTTTCACTGTTGCAGTCATTACACTTGGGTCATCCTACTGGCAGGCTACCCTCAGTTGGCCTGAATTCCAAAGTCCTGGTCCGGCATCGGTTGCTATCGCCTCTTCCCTGACGTCAGTGCGCCAGGGGTATATAAGATGCAGCTAATGCCATTTTCTTCAGTCTTTCTTGCCGCGCGGTGCCCGAAGCAAAAGCAGTTCGTAAGTGCCGGTTGGCCAACTCCTGAGATTTTCGAAATAGAATTTCATAACCGAAGTCTTCAATAAAGCCAAGTACCCCGTTGGGGAAACTTTTTCTTGCTCCAGACCGATGTCAGTAAAAGTTAACAATTGTATTTCTTGTGGGAAGCAAATACCTCATAAGGATTTTCAATCTTACTGTATTCCTTGCCTAGGCCCTGACCACAACATTGCTAGTTGTCGGTTTTGTGCTAGATTCAACCAATGCACTATTAAGCGTCTGTTTGATTTTGCTTTACATTACTTTGGCCAAAGGTTTAACTACATAATGCCTACGGAAAAACCAACGACCAGAATTCATAAAAACCACAAAGACAGGCATCCGAGGTCCAAAACCGACGTCGAAGCCTCTTCTAGGCCAGTCGCCGGTTCTCAGGTGCTTTCACAGCCGCTGACACCCGCTACCTCAGAGCCACAGGCCGCTTCTGACTCCCACGTGGAGACAAGTAGGCCTCAGGAAACTCAAGGTATTGGGCTTATGGAAACTATCCCCTCAGATGGGTCTGGATCCGCTGAGCAGGCATCGGCGGCTTCTGAGGGTGTTTTCACACCTACCCAGCTTACTATCAAGTCTACTTCTGCATCCAAGGCAAAGTCTAAAACACCATTAAAGACAAAGAAACAAGTACAGCATTCTCCAGGACAGTCTTCCATGCCAAAAACACAGATGCTTAAAATGGCCAAGGACTTAATTACTTTGATCAGGGGTTCCCATCCCCCTCCTGATAAAAGGCCTAGGCAAGACACTGACTATGAATCCTCTGACCAGGTTTCTGTTTCTTCTGATTCCTCTTCAGAACAGGGATATTCTCTTCCTCCCTATGAGGACTCTGATGATGAACAATCTATCCCTTCAGCCTCTCCTCCTGAGGATTACTCTCTTGGGGAAACCCTGCACACCATGAGGGAGCATTTCCATTGGGAGAGCCAGGATTACTCTGAATCTAAGAAAAGGCTCAGAGACTTTCTTTTACTGCCTCAGCACAGGCCCCTTGCTATCCCCCCCTTTTCTAGATATTGTTTTTTTCTGAATCCAGTTTGTCTCCTGATTCTTTACCCCCTGCACCAGTCAAGCCAGATAGGTAATACAGGGTCCCAGACTCTCATAAATTTCTTTATAAAAACCCTGCTGCTGACCCAGAAACAATTTCTCAGGGTCCCAAAGGGGTCAAGGCTTCCACTGCATAAAACCCTGTTCCCTCGGATAGGGATTCTACTGCACTGGATAGATGGGGGGAAAGTTTACACTTCTGCTACTTTAGCTGTAAGGGCTTTAAACTGCCAATTTCACATGCTTAAATATCAACAATACCTAATGTCTTTGCTAAAACAGAAAATGCTTACAAGCCCAGAATGTCCTGACAATAAGGAAATGCAGGATTTATTGCATGCAGCTGAACAAGTGGGAAAGCATACTCTGCAATGTGGTTTTGATTCATTAGAGGCTTCTTGCAGAGCCGCATTTACAGGCTCTGTCATTCAAATGTCATTCGAAGGCATGCTTGGTTAAAAGAACAAAGTTTACCTGATCATGTTAAAGCAAAATTATTGGATGCTCCATTACAGCATGATACTTTGTTTGGTGTTAAGGCAGAAGAGGTGTTAAAGAAAATGGAAGATAAAGCAAAATCAATGCAGACAGTACAGGATTTCTTACAGGTTCAACCACCTAGATTTAGCATGAACTGGTGTTCTTAAAAATTGGTCCTTTCCAGTGTCAGACAGGCCACAAAGAGGCAGATACAGACGCCCAAGAGGCAGAGCTCAGCCCCAAGGCTCGTACAGACCTAAACAATGGGGTGATTCAGCCCCCAAAGGTGGAGAAGACAAATCACAGCCTTGTAGGAAACATTCCCAGTGACTTCCCTCTGCAAAAGCCAAGCACTTAACCTTTTGACAGCACCCTTAGGGGGGAAACTAGCACTTTTCTCACTAAATTTGCATATGCTCACCCAGGACAAATGGGTACTGAATATTGTTTCTCAGGTTTACAGGTTCCACTTTCACACCCTACCAAGGTCAAAATGTATGCCAGACCTGGCACAAAACCAATGGGGCAGAGGCACAAAAACAAATTTCTGCTCTCGTGGACATGAGAGCTATTCAACAAGTACCACAGCAAGAACAGGGGCAAGGATTTTACTCAAGACTTTTCTTGGTACCCAGAAAGGACAAAGCCTGGAGACCAATACTGGACCTGTCAATTCTAAATACTTTCCTGGATGTTCCAAAATTCAAAATGTTGACACTGCAGCAACTTCTACCCATGCTGTTCAAGAAGGCTTGGCTAGTTACGTTGGCCCTCAGAGGCATACCTGCATGTCCTAATCAGACAACCTTGCAGAAGATTCCTCAGATTCATAACCGGCTCAATGCATTACCAATTCTCTGCACTGCCCTTTGGCTTATCTACTGCGCCCAGGGTCTTCACAGAATGAATGGCACCAGTAATTGCATTCTGCAGACAAAAAGGAATTCAAATATATCCCTACTTGGACGACTGCCTTAATCAAGCAGAGAGCAAGGACATTCTACTAAAACATCTGGCGTTTGTAAAAGAATTACTAATTTGCCTAGGGTACACAGTAAACGAAAATAAATCAAAACTAGTGCCCTCTCAAGAGATAATATTCCTGGGTGCAAGCTTAAATACAACTGCCCAGATGGCTTATCTCATGCCAGACGAGCAAAAGGCAACTAACTCATTACTTTCAAATGATGGCAACAAAGACCCAGCTACCTGCAAGAAAAATTCTGCAGGCTTTGGGCTTCATGGCATCTTGCATCCTGCTAATTCCATATGCAAGACTGCATATGAGGAAGCTACAATGGTACCTAAAAAGTGTTAGGACTCAACATTGCCACAGCCTGGAAACAATAACTCTTATTCCCTGCCTGCAGCAGGAGTTTCGCGGGTGGGCACTGGCCTGTCACCACAACAAGGGACAGCCTTTCACTTTACCCACAGCCAGCCAGACACCAACAGATGCATCAGATTATGCCTGGGGGGCACACATGGAAGGAAAATGTATTCAGGGCACGTGGCCCACGGACCAAAAGCATCTTCACATCAATCAGAGAGATGCTAGCGGTACAGAATGCCCTGACAGCCTTCAAGGACCTACTACATCCAGGACAACTATTACTAAAGACGGACAATACTACAGTTATGTGGTACATAAACAAGCAACGGTGCACACATTCCTACCCCCTCTGCAGGCAAGCCATGACTTTGTGGAACACAGCACTAACCTGGCAAGTACATCTGCAGGCACAATTCCTGCCAGGAAAGAAAAATACTCTGGCAGACGAACTAAGCAGAAACCTCATGGACCCTCACGAGTGGAAACTAAATCCACAGGTCTTCAACATAATAAGGAAATGGGGATGCCCAGACATAGATGTCTTCGCCTCCCCTCACAACTACCAACTACAGATATTCTGCACAAGGACTTACCACTCACAAGCATGGAAAGTGGATGCTCTATCTTTCAGCTGGAAAACCCTAACAGTTTATGCCTTTCCACCTCTGCCTCTCCTTCCCAAGGTGCTCCTAAAAGTCAGACTAGAATCCAAAAATGATTTTAATTGCCCCAGACTGGCCACACCAGCACTGGTACCCAATCTTAAAGAACTTGTCTCAAGGCCCAGCCTGGACTTTACCTCTAATGCCTCGTCTTCTGACTCAACAAAACAATCATCCTGCACAGCCAACTCAGAACCTTAAATCTGGCTGCATGGTGGGTAATATAGCCACTCAGAACACACCTCTCTCTAAAGCTGTTATGGATGTAATTTTGGAAGCCAGGAGGCCCAGCACCAGGAAGTCTTATGCAGAAAAATGGGAGAGATTCTGTGCTTGGAACCAGGCATAGGAACTTGAACCACTTGTTCCAAATATTCCTCAGATTTTACAATACCTAACTGAGATGCCGGACAAAGGCCTATCCTTCTCATCAATTAAGATCCATGCTTCTGCCATTTCAGCTCATTACAATACAGAACCTCCTATTTTCTCTCATCCACTGCTAAGACAGTACCTCAGAGGGGCAAAAAAATAAGACCCCCAAGGAGAGCACAGATACCTACATGGGACCTTAACTATGTCTTAGAAAAGCTCACACTACCTCCTTTTGAGCCAGCCAATACAGCTGACATAAAATTCTTATCATGGAAAACTGCTCTGCTACTAGCAATAACTTCAGCAAGAAGAGTCTCAGATACAGGCATTAATGGCAGTGGAACCTTTTATTTTTCATCCGGGCAGGGTTTCTCTAAGGGCAAGCCCAACATTTATGCCAAAGGTAGTATCCAATGTGGCTCTTAACCAAACCATTCATTTGCCAACATTTTATCCAAATCCCCAGAATAAAGGGGGGAGACTTCTGTACTCTTTGGACATACAGGCAGCTATGCTTCTACATGGACAAAACAAAAGCTTTCAGAAAAACTGAGCAACTGTTTGTGGCATATATGCTGCCAGAACACAAGGAAAAGCCATCTCAAAGCAGACTATTTCAAAATGGATAGGACACACTGTATTCGTTTCTGCTATGCACAGCATGGCAAGTCGGTGCCTAAATATTAGGCCACATTCTACCAGGGCAGCAGCCACTTCAGCAGCCTTTCTCAGAGGAGTACCAACCTGGGAAATTTTGGAGGCTGCAACTTGGAGTTCAGTGCACACTTTTACCAAGCATTACCACTCTAAATCCAGAGCAGGCTTTGCCATTGCAGTTCGGCAGGGCCTCATAGCCACTCCTAATCCTATTTAGACACAGCCGCCCTACCTCAGCTTTGGGATTCAACCCAAGTGTAATGACTGCAACAGTGAAATACGATGAACATAGTACAATTGTGTACCTACCATAAATGTAGATGTTCGAGTGAATTCACTGTTGTACTCCAGGTTACCCACCTTCCATCCCCCTTTCTTTGCTGGGATTTATCTATTTTCTCTATCCTATACAACGTATGTAGTGCATTTGCTTGTAGATGAAGGTATTGTTTTTATTTTACTGTATGTTTTTATTAGCAACATGTATTGCCTACCTTCTTGGGGGCACCTGACATCTGAGGCAAGAAAAACTGAAGAAAATGGCGTCAGCTGCATCTTATATACCCCTGGTGCACTGACGTCAGGGAAGAGGCGACAGCAGCCGACGCCGGTCCAGGACTTTGGAATTCAGGCCGACTGAGGGTAGCCTGCCAGCAGGATAACCCAAGTGTAATGACTGCAACAGTGAATACACTCTAACATCTACATTTATGGTAGGTACACAACTGTACTTTGCACGTGAAGCCATCAAATTGCTGCTGATTGGTAGTGCGGTTCTGATTTGTCTCGACATATGTCTCTGGGCAGATGAATGAAGATTATCACGATGAATGTTTCTGAGATTCAGGAGATTTAGAAAAAACATAGGTATTGTCTCGTTTTGATTTCTCTAACATCTGTTTTGCACTTTGAACTGCACGTGTTCCACCAAGACATTTGACTTGCAGGTATTCAGGACTACTTGTAATATGAGCAAAGTCCCACATTTCAGCAAATCTCTTGAATTGCTGACTTGTAAACTGTGCACCGTTGTCAGTAATGACTCTTGTGTGGACTACATGGACAGAAAAAAGTCTCCAACTTAGTAATAGTATTTGATGTTCGGTTAGGAAGTAGGCCAATATCGAAACAATTTGAATAAGAGTCCACTAATACCAAATAATCTTGACCATTCCATTCAAAGATGTCTGTGGCTACTGTCAATCAAGGTAGTTCATGAATCTTGCTTAACTGAAGTTCTTTTTGTTGATGCAGTGTAGTACTATTACAAACAGAACAAGAAGAGAGTTCTTTTTTCAATATCTTTTGACATAGAAGGCCATTATACTAGTCATCCAGCCCTTCTTTTGGTAGTCAATTTCTGGTTGGCCACGATGCAAGATCTTAATGTAATCTTGTTGCAAGGATTTTGGAACAGTCACTTTTGGACCTTTCATGATACCGTTGTCAGACAAAATCTCGTCTCTAAAGAAAATACTGTTGCACGTCTACTGGTAAAGAGGATTGCTTAGGTGGCCATGCTTGACTGAGCTTCTGGAGAACTGGATCTGAAGCTGTGCGAGTTCTAAGCTCATCAAGACGTGTGGAAAAATTTCTCACTTCCATGACTTCAGAATCAAGTTTCTCATTTTCATGCTGTTCACTGTTTTTTTCTGGGTGATCTGCATAACGTATCAGCAAGATAAAGAAGTTTGCCTTTGTATAAACACGACTGAAATTGTACTTTTGCGATTTGAACATTATGCATTGCAATCTAGCAGGAGCTGTGTGCATTGGTTTTCTCAAAATAGTAACTAAAGGTCTTTGCTCAGTCTCTATTTGGATAGGTCGGCCGTAAATATAATCATGGAACTTCGAACATGCAAACCCAGTTGCCAAGAGTTGTTTCTCTGAGTATACTGCATCTCATTTTGGGTTAGAGTTCTCAATGCTTAGGCTACTGATCTGCCCTCTTGAAGAATGACTGCACCAAGACCAAACTTAGAAGCATCACAGGAAAGAATTACTGGTTTGTGAATGTCATAGTGTATCAAAGTAGGTTGACTGGCAGTTCTGATGTTCTTCGTTCCACATTGCTGCAGTCCTTACTATTGGGTAGTCCGCTGTCCAGTCGGCCCGAATACCAGAGTATATGGCTGACGTCGGTCAGGGCGCATTAGACTGACGTCAGTACGTCAGGGTACTAATGCGCATGACCGACGTCATATCCTCAGTCTTTTTTGCCGCATGGTCCGATGCAGAAGCAGTTTTGCGAGTGCAGGTTGGCGTTCTGAAATATTTCCGAAACCGGAGTTTCAGACCGAATCAGAGTTGGCTAAGTACCCCGTTAGAACATTTTGGTTTTTTTTCTTGCCTCAGTATTTTACGGATGTCAGAAAAGTGAATAACTGTATTTCTTGTGGGAAACAGATACCTCATAGGGATTACCATACCTTGTGTATACCTTGTTTAGGGCCTGAGCACGACGTTGTTGGTTGCTGCTCTTGTGCTAGGTTTAACAAACGCACTATTAAGAGGAGGTTAGACTGTGCCAGGTTAGTGTTTGGGAAGCGTTGCAATTATAAAATGCCGTCGGATGCTCCGACGCCCAAAAAGCGCAAGGACAAAACAGTGAAGCCTAGGGTTGATGAACCGGCAGTCCCGGACGTCGGTTCTTTAGAAGGCTCAGTGGAGCCAGTGGTTTTGCCAGGAGTTTCTATGGAGTCTCAGGCAGAAACTTTATTGTTACAGGATGTGCCTTCTCAGGAGGTAGGCCAGGCTGAGGGGCTTCTCAGGTAACTGTTCTTCCCTCTCTTCCCAAGGTAGTTAGAGCCTCTCCTTCTGTTGCCAAAACTTCTTTGAGAGGTAGGCCAAGTTCAGCTTCAGTGGGGCTTCTCCTAGCATTTCGGGTTCTGTACCTAAGAAACATATGCTTAAAATGGCAGAAGATTTGATTACTATGATTAGAGGTTCTATGCCCCCTCCTGATAAGAGGCCTAGGGTGGAACCGGAGTTTGATAGTTTTGAACAGGGTTCAGAGGCCTCTGAGTCTTCTGCGGAAGATTTGCTGGAGTATCCTCCTTATTCTGATTCTGATGTGGATGATTCCACTCCTACAGCTTCTCCTCCTGAGGATTTCTCATTTTCAGAGACTCTGCATTCCATGAGGGAGCACTTTAAATGGGAAGGCCAGGATTACTCTGATTCTAGGAAAAGGCTTAGGGAATTCTTGTTTTTACCCCAGCATAGGCCCTTAGCTATACCTCCTGTGTTGAATGTGGTGGAAGATGTTTTTGCAGAGGCTTCCCTGAACCCTGACTCTTTGCCTCCTGCTCCTGTTAAACCTGATAGGTACTATAGGGTGCCCAAAGCTCATAAGTATTTGTTTAAGAGTCCTAGGGCGGACCCAGAAACTGTTTCTCAGGGGCCTAAAGGTGTTAAGGCCTCTGTGGTTAAAAATCCTGTTCCCACTGATAAAGAGGCAAGGGCTTTGGATAGGTGGGGAAAGAAAGTGTATACTTCTTCCACTCTAGCCATGAGAGCGTTGAATTGTCAGTTTCACATGCTAAAATATCAAAATTATCTCCTTTCACAATTGAAATCTAAGGTGGATGCTTTGGCGGAAGGTATTGAGTGTAAAGAGTTGCTGGATTTGGTTCATGTGTCTGAACAAGTGGGTAAGCATTCTTTGCAATGTGGTTTTGATGCTGTACAGGCCTCCTCGAGGGTGGCTGCCACTAGTTCTGTTCTTCGCAGGCATGCCTGGTTGAGGGATCAGAATTTAGCTGAGCATGTTAAGACAAGGATTTTGGATGCTCCTTTACAGTCTGATGTGTTGTTTGGTTCGCCTGTGGAAGCAGTTTTAAAGAAAATGGAGGACAAAGCTAAGTCTATGCAAACTGTTAAAGATTTTTTGCAGGTGCAGCCACCGAAGTTTAGTAGAAATTGGCCTGCTAAGGGGTGGACATTTCCTGCTTATGATTCCCAGTCTAGGGGTAGGTCTAGACGTGGTAGGGGCAGAGCTCAAGGTTCTTTTAGGCCTAGATCAGGGAGTTCACCTGCTCGGACTTCTGGTGAGGGCAGGGGTCAGTCCTTTCGTAAACAGACCCAATGACCTGCCTTTTCAGCTGCCAGTAGATTCTCGTCTGGCAGCTCCTTTGGGAGGAAGACTGTCTCTTTTCAAAGAAAATTGGGATTTAATTACTCAAGACAGATGGGTGTTGGATATCATTCACCACGGTTACAGGTTTTATTTCCATACAATGCCCCTTTCAAAGGCATGCCAGACGTTCCTCCTCCACAAAGAAAAGAGGCTCACAAGCAAATTTCTCAGTTACTCCAGATGGGGGCCATTCAGCCAGTCCCTGTATCAGAAAGGGGCCTAGGATTTTATTCTCACCTGTTCCTAGTACCAAAGAAAGGGAACACGTGGAGACCAATTTTGGATTTATCTCTTCTCAACACTTATCTGGACATTCCCAAGTTCAAGATGTTGACGTTACAACAGCTTTTACCTCTGCTGGGCAAAGATCACTGGATGGTAACTTTAGATCTCAAGGAAGCTTACCTTCATGTGCCTATAAGGCTAAGTTGCAGGAAGTATCTGCGGTTTCGAGCTGGAAATTCTCATTATCAGTTCTCTGCATTGCCCTTTGGCTTATCTACTGCGCCCAGAGTATTCACAAAGGTTCTGGCTCCAGTGATAGCTTACTTCAGGCTACAAGGAATTCAAATCTATCCTTACTTGGATGACTGCCTGATTCTAGCTCAAGAAAAGGAAGACCTTCTACAGCATCTGGAATATGTTATAGCAGTGCTAAGATGCCTAGGGTATTCTGTGAACGAAATAAAGTCCAGTCTAGTACCCTCTCAAGACATGTGCTTTCTGGGTGTGAGACTGAATACAGCAGCCCAGATGGCCTTTTTAACCCCGGACAAACAAAAGAGTCTATCACTTTACTTCCATCAACTATCTCATCAGTCCGTGCTGACTGCAAGGACAGTCCTTCAAGCATTAGGGTTCATGGCATCTTGTATTCTGGTGCTTCCCAATGCCAAACTGCATATGAGGAAGCTACAATGGTATCTCAAAATGTATGGACACAGCACTGCCAGGATTTGGACACTGTCATTCAAATAATACCTTGCCTTCAAAAAGAATTTTTGTGGTGGGCTCAGGAATGTCACCTAAACAAGGGACTCTCTGTGACCCGGCCAGAGGCGAGTCAGATTTTAACGACAGATGCCTCGGACATTGCTTGGGAGCTCATCTAAATGGAAAGTGGATACAAGACAAGTGGCCTGCCAGACTACAGCATCTACATATCAACATGAAGGAGATGTTAGCAGTCCAGTTTGCATTAATGGCTTTCAAGGAGTTACTTCTTCCAGGGCAGGTGTTGATTCTAACAGACAACACAACTGTCATGTGGTACATCAACAAGCAAGGGGGAACACATTCTTATCCTCTATGCAGGCAAGCAATGATTTTATGGGAGACTGCGCTAAGCTTGCAACTAACTCTTCAGGCAAGGTTTCTGCCGAGCACAGAACTCCTTAGCAGATGTGTTAAGCAGACAAATCATGGATCCCCACAGTGGAAACTGGATCTTCATGTATTTCAGAAATTGACAGTGTCATGGGGAACTCCAGACATAGATCTGTTCGCTTCTCCACTAAACCACCAGCTGCCAAAGTTTTGCACAAAGGGGTTTCATCACACAGCTTGGAAAGTGGATGCTCTGTCTTTCAGTTGGAAAAACCTTCATGTGTATGCCTTTCCACCTCTGCCTCTTCTTCCAAAGGTGCTATTAAAAGTCAGACAAGACAAGCCAAGGATGATTTTGATAGCTCCAGATTGGCCTCGGCAACATTGGTACCCACTACTAAGGAGTCTGGTAAGGAAGCCTCCATGGCCTTTACCTTTGATTCCTCATCTGTTATCTCAGAAGGACGGTCATCTGCTCAATGTCAAGCTTCACTCTCTTCATCTAACAGCCTGGCATATTCTGTGTTGAAACACAGCAGGTCTCAACTTCCTCAACAAGTTTTAAATGTGATTATGGAAGCTAGAAGACCTAGTACAAGGAAAGTGTACGCAGAAAAATGGAAGAGATTTTTATTTTGGAGTACAGCAAAGAATTTGGATATTTCTGAGCCTAATTTGAGTGTGGCTCTTCAATATCTTACTGAGTTATTGGACAAAGGTTTGTCCTTCTCTTCCATTAAAATTCATGCTGCAGCAATTTCAGCTCACTATGATTGTGACCCACCATTGTTTTCGCATCCTTTGTTCAAGCAGTTTCTTAGAGGGGCAAAGAATATAAGACCCCCACGTAGAGCTCCTACTCCTGCTTGGGATCTCAATTTTGTGTTGGAAAAACTTACTCTACAACCTTTTGAGCCTGCGGCTACTGCTGAATTGAAATACTTGTCATGGAAGACTGCTTTTCTGTTGGCTATTACTTCTGCAAGAAGGGTGTCTGAGTTGCAGGCCCTTATGGCAGTAGAGCCTTTTTTGATTTTCCATAAGGATAGGGTATCATTACGTACTAATCCTTCCTTTATGCCTAAGGTGGTTTCTAGTGTGGCTTTAAACCAAACTATTCATTTGCCTACTTTTTATGCAGACCCCCAAAATAAAGGGGAAAAGATTTTGCATACTTTAGATGTACACAGGCAATTGCGTTATTATTTAAGCAGGACTAAGGATTTTAGGCAGTCTCAGCAGTTGTTTGTTTCTTTTGCTTTGAGTTCGCAGGGCAAGCCTGTGTCAAAACAAACTATTTCTAGGTGGATTGGGTGTTGCATTGCATTTTGTTATTCCCATCATGGCAAGGAGATTCCAGCTGGGATTAGGCCTCATTCCACTAGGGCTACTGCCACTTCAACAGCATTTCTAAGGGGTGGCAACTAAGGATATTTTGGAGGCAGCTACTTGGAGTTCAGTGCATACTTTCTCTAAGCATTATCACCTTCCTATCTACTCTAAGTCTAGGGCTGGTTTTGCCACAGCTGTTTTGCAAGGCATGTTGTCAGCTCCTACTTCTTTATGATTTGCCAGCCTCCCTTACCTCTGCTTTGGGATTCTACCCAATAGTAAGGACTGCAGCAATGTGGAACGAAGAACATAGTACAGTTTTGTACCTACCATAAATGTAGATGTTCGAGGATCCACATTGCTGCAGTCCAATTTACCCTCCCTCCTTCCCCTCTGTGTTTAGGGGTGGTTGTGTAGGTGAGGTTATATGTTGATATTTTTGTATATATTGTACATGTTTTTGGTGCAGGTATTTTGGGCCTTGTCTTTTTAGGGTCTTCTGACATCTGGGGCAAGAAAAGACTGAGGATATGACGTCGGTCATGCGCATTAGTACCCTGACGTACTGACGTCAGTCTAATGCGCCCTGACCGACGTCAGCCATATACTCTGGTATTCGGGCCGACTGGACAGCGGACTACCCAATAGTAAGGACTGCAGCAATGTGGATCCTCGAACATCTACATTTATGGTAGGTACAAAACTGTACTTTTCAGGACATCAAATGCTCTTTGGTGGTGGTCTGACCAGGGTACATCTTTGCATGTCAGCTCTCTGAGCAGTGCTGAAAGTTGGCTCAAATCTGGAATGAACTTGCATAGATGACTATGTCAAGAAAACGTTGTAGGGCGTGGGCATTGTCTACAGCTGGCATCTCAAGAATTGCTGTTATCTTGGAAGGATCTGGTCGTAAGCCTGAACTAGTAAACAAATGACCAACATAAGTAACTTCTTGTAGCCTGGATTTATATTTCTGAGGATTCAGTTTAAGATTGACTTCATGAGCTCTGTCTAAAACTGTTTTGAGGTTTCTATCATGTTTGACTTGACCATTGCCTTCTACAAGAATATCTTCTACTATAGTAGCACATGGATAACCAGAAGAAATTTGCTCCATTGCATGCAGAAAGACTTCACAGGCAGAATTTATTCTAAATGGCATTCCCAGAAATCAGTACCGTTCAAATGGTGTACTGAATGTGGTTAGAAATGAGGATTTGTGGTCAAGCTAAATTTGACAAAAATGAGCATTTTTTGCATCTAAGATGGGAAAAAGTGGCATTTGGTATAAGAGCAGTGACTTCGACTGTATGCATTGGATGATGTCATTTTAGTGCTTTATAGGTTCTTAGGTGTTTATTAGGCTAATGACTACAAGGGCCTTAAGCCTAGCCATGCATTCCAAATCTGACAAGTCCTGATACCCTTGAGAAGTGTAAGCATGAGCCTGGGAGATGAACCCTTTACAGGTTACCGGTGTCCATTAGAGACATAGGTGCCAAACCATGGATGAATTTCCGGTTTCCATCCAATTGTTCAAGTTGCACTTGAATTGGGTTAGGGAGGAACTCTGCTTCACATGGATGGGGAGCCTGTTCCATAGTCAGGGTAGTCTCTGGGTTGCATACTGATCTTTCCAGCAGGTCCTATTT
The DNA here is from genome assembly GCF_019279795.1 of Protopterus annectens. Taxonomy (NCBI): domain Eukaryota; kingdom Metazoa; phylum Chordata; order Ceratodontiformes; family Protopteridae; genus Protopterus; species Protopterus annectens. The sequence goes on from NC_056747.1 coordinate 472,204,525, forward strand.
ATTATCACAGGCAAAGTTTAAGTCTTTAGAATGGGAAATTTTGTGCTGTTTGTTTTGTGGATATGCAAGAGGTCCATCAGAGTGTGGTCTGAAAATGCCTTGTATGCCAGGCATAGATCTCCCCTCAAACACCTGTAGGAGACAGAATACAGGGATAGGGTCTTGAGGTGGTCTGCATAGGACATTTTACTTGTGCCCTGTATTCTTTTAATGAGGAACCTCTGTGGACATTCCAGTTGTTGGATATGTCTGGTTGGGTACGTACCAATGGAGGCATTGTACTCTGATAGGTCTGACGAATGCCGAATATTGTGAAGCAATAACTTCCTTGGACTTGGATGCCATACCTTTGTTTATAAGATGCACAACATAGAATGATTTCATCACCGTTGTAGACACGGGATGGTCAAAGGCTTACTACCTGTGTGTGTCCCCAAGTCCCTGACTACTGTGTCAACAGTAAGGGGTGTGTTGTCAATGTGATAGTTACCAGGGATGGATGACTTCCCAAGGGATACTGTTATGCATTTCTTGGCATTTAGTTTTAATCCATGGCTCTGACACCAGTTTTGTGTCCGCCCCTCCTGGAGAAATTTGTGTCAGTGAGAGATTCAATAATGGCTCCTAATTTGCAATCATCTGTAAATTTAGTCAGCCAGAGACAACTGACCTTGGCCTTGATTTCTGAGAAGTAAATGCCAAAAAGGATCGGTCCAAGGACTGATCCCTGAGGGACTGTACTTGTGACTGGCTTTTTTGTGGAGGTGGACTCCCCAATTCTAACTTCCTGGGTCCTGTCTGTGAGCCAGTTGACTATCCACGAGGTGACATACAGGTTTTTACCTAACCTCTTGAGTTTGTTTACAGTGCCAGAGTGGCATTCTCAGATGGCTTGGCCAGGTCAGGGTAGGCAGAGTGAACAATTTTGCCCTCATCCATTGCTTTGGTGACCTTCTCAAGGAAGTTCACCAGGTTGGGTAAGCATGATCTGCCCTTGAAGAAACCAAACTGGGTTGGCTGCAGTGTCTGTAGGTTTACTATATCTCTGTTGATCATATCCATGATATTTCTTTCCATGGGTTTACATATATGACTAGTGAGACTTGTGAGTCTCTAGTTTCCAGGATCTGTAGATGGTCCACCTTTGTGCAGAGAGATGACTGTTGCCTTCCTCCATTCATGAGGCTGTGTTTCATGCTATTTAGAAGGCATCCTGGGATATTGTCTGGGCCCATTAATGCAGTGCTCTAGGTATTAGAGAGAGCATTAACGACCTATTCCCTAGTGATAGTTGGAGTTATTTTTGATATTTCCCGAGGGAAGGTTGAGGCGGAGAGAGGGATAAAGTTGGAGCTGAATTCATCAGCCAGGAGGTTTGCTACATCATCTGGCTCAGTATAGGTGGCTCCGTTTACAATGAGCTCTGCACACAACTGTGTATTGCCTTTGAGGTTGCTGATATATCTAAAGATCCTTGATTTGCATGCATCTATTCGTTCAAAGAGAACAAAGGCAAAAACTGTGCCATGGCTTTCTAAGGAGTCTAAACTCAAAATTACCCTTAGAAACAAAGCATAGGCTTTATGGCGTTCTTCTAAAGACCCCCAAGATCACATTAAATACAGGCAATCCAGGAACAAAACTAAAAAATCCATTTTACAAGACAAAAAACAATACTACTGTAATTTACAGACAGCAAATCAAAATAACCCTAAAGTTTTGGGCAGGTTTAAATAGTCTACTACATCCTGGACAAACTTTAACCCCAATCCCTGCTGCTACTATTGATAACTCCTGAAGATGTTTCTGACAGTTTTAACCGATTCTTTACCGAGACAATTCAAGCCCTAGCTAGCCAGCTACCTCCTAGCTCCCCTGGTCCTGAAAGTACCACCCCTAGAAACCTACTCGCGTTCAGCTTCCAATAAGTCGCCACTTCACTTATCCGTACCTTGATCAAAAAATTAAAACCCACTACACTTTCTGCTGATCAACTCCCTGCCGAGTACCTACAAAAATCAGCTGATGCTATTGCTTACCCTGTCTTAATACTAATCAATCGAACCATAGTAGAAGCTAAAATTCCCACCATCTGGAAAATATCCTATGTAATCCCACTTCACAAAGGAGGCAGCTCTACTGAATTCTCAGATTATAGGCTAATAGCTATACTCTCTCCACTTGCAAAGATTATGGAAAAATGTATTCATAGACAACTCGTGCACCACCTAATCCAGAATCACCTTATGGCAGACACTCAGCATGGCTTCCGTCCTCATCACAGCACTACTTCACCCCTCCTAGCCTTTACCAACACCATAAACCATAATCGCAACAATAATTATATATCCTCAGCCCTCTTCTTGGATCTTTTAAAGGCATTCAATATGGTTGATCACCAACGTTTAATTCACACCCTGCAAACATTCTGTCTAGATACTAGAGCCCTTCAATGGTTTCAGTCCTACCTGAATCGTCGACAGCAGGCTGTCCGATGGCAGAACAAACTCTCTAATCTTCTACCTAACACTTTATACCTGCCCAGGTTAGTAACATAAGTGAAGTGTTAACTGACCTGCGGCTGTTTGCTCGAAAAATTAATTTGAAATGTATGTTTAAAAATAGAATTCATTCCACTGACTTAGATAAGGAGGCTAATAATAATTTTAAAAGAAAGAGTACTTTTTACTCCTTCACAGACACCAGTTACTGAATGTTTTACAAAGGCCTGTGAAACAGATTTTTACAGACACTTTAATAAAATGAAGAATCTATATACTAATATTTCACACTCTGAATGGGAATCTTTATATGCCCTTCAACATGATAAAAATATAGTAATAAAACCTGCTGACAAAGGAGGTGGTATTGTGATACTAGATTACACATCTTAGAACACTTTAATGTCTACCATGCTTAGAGACACTGATACATATAAGGAGATCAACACTAATGATCTGACAAAAGTTATTTTCTCAGTACATCAGGAGCTGTATGATTTTCTAATGTGTAGACAGATAGATCAAGAACTATATCAGTATTTTCTAATAGAGCAACCCAGGATTCCATACATAAAAGGGTTGCCGAAAATACATAAAGGTATAACACCACCACCCTTACGTCCGATTGTAGCAGGAGAAGGGTGGGTTACTGAAACCATGTCTGTCTATATAGAAAAGAAGTTAAGGCCTATCATCGATGGGATAGCTTCCATTCTAAAGGACACACACCAGCTGCTAGAAGTACTAACAGATTTTAAAGAGGGTATTCCTACTAATAGCCTTCTAATAACCATGGACATGAAGAACTTATTTACCTCCATTCCTAACAGCTATGGTTCCGAAGCTGTTAGACACATTATTCACAATACAGACAAGTTCAATAATAATGAACAGATTCTTTTGAATGCCATTTTAGACCTTATACTGAACAATAATGCCTTTATGTATGACAACACTTTGTTTCTGCAGCAATGGGGAGTGGCTATGGGCACTCCCTGTGCAAATACCTATGCGAATCTTGTTGTCTACTACTGGGAATGTATGCACTTGTTTAATAATGTTAACTTTGGAAAAATGTTGTTATATAAAAGATTTGTAGACGACATTATAATTTTCTGGGATGGTACATTACAAGAATTTTTGGATTTAGTGGAATACTTAGAAGCTACTACTTCTTTTTTCAAATTTACAATTGAATACTCCACAACTAAAATAAATTTCTTGGATATCACTATCACGAAAGATGACAAGGGTAATCTAAGTCACACTATTTATAGGAAACCCTGCTGGAAAAATACACTACTAGAATACAGCAGCATGCACCCTAGACACATATTTTATAATATTGTAAAGGGTCAGCATATTAGGATTAACAAATTATGTAAGGAACAGGAAGACAGAATGGAACAGACACTGAAACTAGAGGATATGTTTATAGAGAGAAACTATAGTAGGGAATTGATTCAACAAGTTAAACAATCCTTTGAGGTAATCTCAACCTCTTATATACAAGGGAGAAACTATTATCAGGCACAAGGTGGACATAGGTTGAACAAAAGTGTCATACCATTCCAAACTAGATATACTAGTGACAACAGATGTATTATTGGAGTTATACAAAAGAACTGGCATATATTGCTTACAAATGATGATATTAAGGACTTGGTAGGAATAAAACCAAGATTCATTTACACCAACAGTAAGAATCTCAAAAGATTATTATGCATTGAAAAACAAAATGATAAGTCTAGCAGGACATATGATATGAAACAAACTGAAAAGAGAGAAGGTTTGACCAGGCCTAATGAACTAGGAACCTACCCATGCAAAACATGTAATATGTGTGGTTATATTTCAAAAGACATAGAATTCATGCATCCTAAGTTGGATATTAACTTTAAACCCAACTTTAAATCAACTTGTACTAGTTCGAACCTGATATATTTGGCTAACTGTCAAGATTGTGATGCGTTCTATATAGGAATGACAACAAGATCTTTGAAAGAACGCATATATAACCATATATACGACATTAGGAAGAAAGATCAGAAGAATGCTCTTGCTAAACATATATCTAACAATCCTGCACACAGTTTTAGATTCAGAACATTACAACTGGTACATATGAGTAATAGGAAAGGAGACACTTTCAATGAACTAGAAAGCATAGAATTGCAATGGATTCTTAAGTTTAAAGCACACTATAGCCCTGGCCTGAATCAGTACATTAGTGTCAGATCAGTCCTTAAAAAAAGAAGCTTAAAATAAAATAACAACAAAATATAAAACAAATGAAACACGTATATCTATACACACCTCTGTAGTTATGTTTTATAATCATTTTATAGTATGTATTACATACAAGACTTAACAATAAAATACATAATTATATATATATACCTATTATTTATTAAATATGTCTAATATACATTTTTTAACTATATCTACTACTACAAGTGAATTAACATGAAATAGAATTAAGATTCCCATATTTTAGTCTTAATTAGTATATATATTATCATATAAATGTACATCCAATACCTATTTTTAGGATCTTTTAATTATGTTTTTATCATGTTTTATTACATTAAGACAATACTTCGCTGGTTAATCTATACTTATACTTACTATTTATATATATATTTATTTACACTTTTATCTATTTATATATGTATTTTTATATATTCATTTAACTTATTAATGCTACTTAATAATGAGATTTATATGTTATATTTGAATTATAGCTAAGTACAAAAGTATATTGTCTTAGATTTTGAAACAAATGAATAAATAAATGATTTTAATAAGTAATCATTTTTTATATATATACTATTTTGACATATATACATTTCTACTAAATAAAGTTCTATAAATATTTTAACATACATAAATACTAAACATAACATGAATGTACTATTTGTTGATTAATACAGTTTCAATACATATATTTCATTCTGTTTCATACTTAGATAAGCTATGAATGAATATTCATCAATATTCATATAATTTTAGTACAATACTGTTTTCATAGGAATAAATATCTATATTTATATATTACTAGTGTTTTTAGCGTAATAGGAAACTGTAGAAGGTTTTACTCTTGTTTTGCCTCCTTAGAAATAGACAGAGAAGTTGAGCTGGTTTTGACAGTTTCTCTAGTCTATCTATTTAGTTATATCATTCACTCTATTGTAGCTTTCAGACATAGGATCATATTTAGCTTTTACCAAGTGATATTTGAAAAAACTGCTCTAACTGACACTTTTTAAGCATACATACATAAGGGAATTTTAGTTATATTTATATATACGATATATTTCTATGCTTTATTTATGTTTTGTTGACACATGTCTTTTTATAGAACTTATTTATAAACTGAGGTTTCTATAAGTGATATCAATAGAAAGTTATGTATTTTACACGTTTTTCTATGTCTTGTTTTGTTTTTAATTCTGTTTTTATATATAGAATGAGAGAGCTTTAAGATTCCCTCAGAAACTGTACTAAAACTTTACTTGAAACAACAGCTTTTTGCATTTAACTTTGTAATTAACCATACTAATTGATTAATTAATGTAATTCATCAATTATATGCACTATATAAAGAACTGGTTTAGTTTCAATTAAATAGATCTGAAGAAGCGTACAGTTTGTACGTGAAAGCGCTCATCTTTCTTTGTACTTAATAAAGAAGAATTTTTGCTGCATAATCGTGGTGGTCCTCATACTGGTGTTCTTCTACGAAACCCTTGGAGTACCAGAAGGCTCTGTACTAGGGCCCTTGCTGTTCTCCATCTTCATTAACGACCTTTATACTGTCATCCCAAAAGTCAGCTGTATCCAATATGCTGATGACTCTACTCTGATTTGCTCGGCCACATCTCCAATAGAGTTATGATCACCTACCCAGACCACCTTTAATACAATAGAAAACTGGCTTTCTGAACGTCGTCTGATCCTAAATCCCCAAAAAACTAAAATGCTGTTATTTTCACCAACACGTAGGTCTACCGCTTTCACCTTTACCATAAATTCAAATGATGGCACAATAATCTCCCCCGACCCCTCTACAAAACTATTAGGTGTCATCCTAGATCTAAAATTCGACCTACATGTTAACCAAACTATCAAAACCATCAATAAAAAACTAGGGTCACTTTACAGAGTAAAAGCCTTCCTAAACCCTCCAGCTAAAATTGCCATAGCTCGCTCTCACCTTCTTTCAACCCTTCTGTATGCATCCCCTCTACTCTTGAATTAAAACAAGTCTGTTCTTAAATTCTCAGTTTGCTACAACCACATTGCTAGGTTTGCCACTGGGCTGCCTTTTAGGACACATCATTGCATCAATGTAAATCCGCTTGGGTGCCTTGAACTACCCATCCTAATCCAGTATAACCAACTGATTATGGCCTATAAAATCCTCTATAATCCGGACAATACTGCACTTAAAAATATCACCCCCTATAACAATCCTAGACCACTTCGATCCTCTAACAAACTACTAATTCAGACTAGCAAAATTAATAACACCGCTGGTGACTCTCTTTGCAAACTCTAAGTAGATCCTGGAACTGTCTTCCAGCTGATATTACCTTACTTTCTACCTTAGTCAATTTAAAACTAGACTCAAACAACCTTTGGCACTTAACTGGCTATGTCAGTGTATCTAGCCTGGTTTAACACTCTCTAGAATGTGTAAAAAATCTGTTAACCAGCTTACTGTGTAATTTAAGTTAATCCGGACTTACGCTCTGGATTAACTCTAACCTGTGGAGCTTGTTTAACTTGCTTACTTATGTAATCACCTTAAATAGTCTGTAATATGTAATGCTGATATTATGTAATGGTGTATCTGCTTACCCTTGGAGCTTTTCTCCCCGGGCCTCCGCTGAAAATGGACATGCACCAGTCGGACTATCCCAGTCAACAAATGTAAAATAAAATAAATAATGCTTTGTGGTTGCCCTTGGCCTGTGAGGCCAAACTTACTCATTTGGCTTTGGTAGATTTTATTTGTCCTCTGAGTTTAGTTTGTGTGCTTTTATTCTGCTGGGTGCTGCATCTCCTCATTTTTGCCATGATTTTCTTCCTCTTGTTTTATATATGCCTATTGATTTTGTGATTCCACCAGTGTGGCTTGTTTTTTTGTTAGTTGCACTTTGAACCAGTATCTACTTTGAACTCCACGGGTCTTCATTAATCCGAACAGTGCAAAATACTTCATTCTTTGCCCACAAATCTATTGCATTAACTGTTTCACCAAGCACAGAGACACCATCAATGTAAAAAGTAGGGTCACAGCTTTCTAATTGATCAACTGCGTCTTTGAATGCTCTCAATAAAAGAATGAGCCTCTCTTGATTTACAGAACCTTTTGAAATTATTGCAGTTTTTACATTTGTGGCCCTGCTCACCGACCAAAAGCTAAGCACTTTTCTCTCCAGTTCATGATCACCACCACAGTTACGACAGTTGTTTGTGAGGCTAGGTGGGGGGCACATTTTTGGTTTTAGCTGACCTACCCTTGTGCTTCACTGAGTATGTTCTGGATTTTGCTAGCAAGGCTTTGGGTTTCACTGAAGCTGTCCCACCCTTAGGCCTATATGTTTTAACCACACGTTGCATACTATATACATTAGCAGTAGGAGAAGCCACATGTGCTTTTCTCATTTGTAAGCATATTTGTGTGCTTTTCTGAAAGTTCGTATATCTGAGAAATCTCTATGGCCTTATTCAAAGTTAAGTCACTGTCTCAAAACATTTTTCTCACTGCATCATTTTTAATACCACACATTAGCCTTTTATCAACTCATCTGTTAAATCACCAAATCTGCACATTTTAGCCTTAGTCTGTTATATGTGCTGCAAAAGTTTCACCAGGCTTTTGATCTCTTGTGTAAAATAAGTGCCTTTACATTGTAACATTCGTTTGGGGGTTACATATTTCTCTAAATTTACATTTTAAGCACTCTGGGTCTTCCGGTACCACTTTATGGTGGTTCCCCCCTCCCCTGCATACACAGCAGGTGCATACACAAATGAACACTCTTTCAGTGGCTTTGACCCAGCTAAATTAAGCAGAATAAATGCCTTTCTTTGTCAGAAAAAGCAGCCTGTATGAAAATGTACTCTTGCTCAAACACACTCCAATTTTCTGCAATGTTATCAGCCACAAGCAGACTTGGTCTGCGAAATCCTTCTGCCATGCCAACAAACTGTGTTTAAACACAATGCAAATATGTCCCTTGTAATTTTGTACAAACCTGCACACACACCAGGTATTTGCAATAACATTCAAATGCGCAGTAAACTCTTTGAAAGACTGTACTTTGCGAAATACTCTTTGAAATAGCTGTACTTTGCAAAATAACTGTAGTGTAATACTGCACACACTTGCTAACAGTTTGCACATGGGTACTTCAAATAGCTTTAGTCAATGCGAAAAGGTAGCACATAGATCAAACCTATGGTTATTTTCCCTTTTTATGCATTTTATGTGATTTAGATGCTGTTTCAAACATTTTTGTAACTATTTTGAATTTTATCTGTCACAGTTTCAGACATTTTGTTTAATTAGAAATTTGGTTTCAACATTGAGTGCTTCATTTTTTATCCGTTGAGTAAAAATCATTTAAGTGAGTTTAAGTACCTGGAATTCGTTTTTCACCTATTTGTCAGTTGCTTGAGCAGTAGGGATGATCCACTCCTGTATATCCCTCCATCTTTAACTGTGCGCCTTTTGGTTTTGACTCTGGAGCCCATTCTGACATGTCACTCATCTTGTATATCTGAATAAAACTACGAGGCTTGAGTGTTCACAAGTACTTTATTAGATACAATCACATCAGGATGGATAGCAGGAACATTACTCTCGCTCTGGCTGCTGACTCAAAATGGCACTCTAGCTTGCACGTACTCAGTACTTATATGCATGTGCCTGCTGACTGGAAAGCTTCTTAAAGGTATATCACACACTTTATTCTACAGTGTTTCACTCCAAATAAACCTCAATTCCCTTCCCAAGGCAGCTTATGAGACTTCCTTGAATACAGTTATTCATCTTCCTGTGTTCTTCCCCAGCTTCTCAAACAAGGGAGAATATCTACTACATGTGTTGCATGCTCACTGTCAGTTATGTTGACATTGTGCCAAGGAAAGCTGACTAACTTTCTTTTCCTTTTCCAAAGATAAAAGTAGGAACCAGCGTCTCCAAGGTCACATTGTCCAGGTAGTTGTCAGATTGCATCATGTTTGATGGAGCCAAGGGACCGTCATTACTTAACAAATCTAAAGCATGTTAAGGTAGAATGCTTACAACTTTTACTGCTTTCTTTTCTAGAGGCCCTATTAGTGACAACTGTGCTGCAGCTAGTTTGTGTAGAGTGCACACTTTTTTTGTCTCCATTACTAGCCGGACCTACAGTCTTAGGTTTAGGACTTTGTTTGGCTCCACTATCCTCTGGAATAGTCTTCCTTAAATCCTTCCAAAATTTTCTGGTAGCTGTCCGTTTACTTGAGATGGAGTGGAAAGACAACATCAAATACAAAAGTTGTGTACTTTCCATGATGCTAACCAGTGTTGTCTTCCATCCATCTTCCAGCCAAATTGTCTCATTCTGGGATCTTGACTGACAATACTGGACCTGACCAGAGTCTTGTCTGTCTTTGCAGTCTGTGACTGTATTATTACTGTTTTAGTCCTTTTGCTTATTTAGCACAAGTTGAGTGCTCTGTATCGTCAACCAGACTCTGGAGCCTTATCTTTGGATCCACAGTCTTGAAAGTTTCTGGCACAGGATCTGCTATACCCATTAGTTTAGATGGATGGGAGATGACAATACAGCTCTAGGGTTATGTTAAGCACGTAATTTTAATTTAAACCTGCTGCAGAGTTTTCTTAAATATGAAGTAATTAGTATTTCCATGTTATGTTTGATAAAGCATGACTAAGTTTGTTTAAATTCCCCTTCACGGAGTTAAAAAAATGATTTTGCTGTAGAAGTGTATTCATGTAATATTTGCCGTTATATAGTAGATGTGCATTAATAGTATTGATTCGTTCCTTTTTTTTTCCCACCCAGCATTTTCCATTGGTTGTGGATCAAAAGTTTCGGGTGCCAGGCAAAGGCTGCAAGCCAGGCGACAACATCTACGCAAAAAGTAATTTTGAGGCAGAAACCAAGATGGCATGTGTAACAGAGCTCCACAAAGGCACCATACACTGTAATGCAGACATGCAGTTTGACTTTGTGGTGGCAACTGCTCATCATCGTGTACCTCTCATAAGTTGCAAGTGAACCCCTTCAGGGAATGTGAAATGTCGTCTTCATCAGAAGACGCTTCTGAATGTTGAAACTCTGCTTTGCGTTACATCTGTATTGAATACGGAAGCAAATTACCAACATATCCTAGTAACTTGAACTAGTCCATTATTTTAACTGGACAAGAATGTAAATATCTGTTAATTCATTTGCTCTCTTGTTTTTCTCACTGTCTGTGTTTGTCATCCCATGAAACAACTTGTATCTTTTTTGTCCCTGTAATGTCTGCTTTCCCCTGTTCTGTACAGTGTTATTTCTCAAATAATTCTCTTAAATGGACACAGCAACCAGTCAGGTTTCATGTTTCCAGTTCTGTCTTAAGTATTTTTGTGCCTGCAGTTTATGTATTTTACATTGTGCTTTGCTACCTCTTAGAATTAAGTTTTATTATTCATGTTCATCTTGAACCTGCAGTATCCTTTTCCTCAAAATAATGGAATTTACTCAAATGTAAATATTCATTTTTTTCCATGTTCCTTTGGGTTGAAGCTGCCTATGGATTTGCTTGGCAAGTATTCCTGTTGAATTGCAACTCTGCACTTAAAAATAGTCAAGTGTCTTATCAGTTTTCCCATGTGCCAGAAGAAGACTAAATCCAGTCAGCTAACATTTTTTAAAGAAGAACATTATATTCAACTTAATGTGGTGCCCTACCTGTTATTTTCAGATCACTTTGGAACTGCAGGCTTCTTAGTACAACTATTTCAGATTGAATGCTGTATAACATTTTTTGCTGTCACTGACTAGTTGATTTAATTGCTCAGAACATTTTAGGGAGACCCTATTTCTGCAAGTGTGGATTCTTTGATTTTTTTATGCATTGACTGATGTCTGGATGTTTGTGACTAATATAAATAGAACTGAAAAGCCAACGTTAGTTCCTTGGTTTTAAGAATGAGAACAAGTTATATGAACTTGTCCTGAAGCCAGTTAAGCACAGTAAATTGTCTTGATTGCATCTTGTAACATTTGCCAGATTGCCCCCAATCAGACACAAATATGTAGTCTCTAGAAGTCAATTAGCTTAAGGTTCTGTGATGTTTCAGCAGTAATGCTTGACATTAATGTTTTATTGTGATACCAGTTTGTCCAATTTAGTAAGCAGTTAGCTCTTCTGGAAAAGCACTCTTTGGATTTTGTTTTTTTTTTTTTGTTTTGTTTTGTTTTGTTTTTTTTTTTTTGTTTGTTTTTTGTTTTTGCTGGTACATTTAAGCTGTACAGTGTAAAAGACTCATCTTGATTTACATAGTCAGTAATATCTTGAATTATTTCAGGTGACAGGACAGCAATCTGTTCTGACTTGCTAAGCTTCTTTCCCCTTAAGGATTAGTTTTCAGTTCCAGCTCTGCTTGTAATTTCCCTTTGAATAAAATGGAATACTGCAGTTTCAAGAGACCCAATTCCACCATATTTTAATTGTTTGATTGCACATGCATCTTTTTTAGTTCCAGTTCTTGTTGAATCGAGTTTGGAGGAAGAGTTAATGGTATGTGTGGCGGCATGTTTGTTATGCCGGATCTGTTCTTTAATCATGCAAATCCAGGTTTGTAAATTGGATGAAGAAAGAGGTCTTTTAATATCTCACTGTTACGTTGAGTGTATTTAAGTGTCTGACCAAAATTAAAATGGCAAGTCGTCACCCAGCTGACAGGTGTTTGAGGAAAGGGGTATTAAAGGTTTAGTACCTTATAGGTTACTTTTTTATGCATCATTTCTTTAATTTGTACAGTGAGCATTAGTAATTCATGGAATTTTATTTTGTTTTACAGATGCATTTTATTTAAACAATGATGAGCAGAATTAGAGTATCTTAAGATTAGAAAGTATGTTTGTATAATTACTTTATGCGTGCTTGAACGTTTGAGGTGATTACTTGATTGGTGATTTCAGCAGCACAAGCTCATTTGTCGACACTGGCATTCATCGTGGTTTACATTGCGTAAAGTTAATTTTTAGTGAAATGCCCCCTCTTAAAAATATTCTGATCGTTGTTTGAGTCATTTTAGATAATTTGGTAGTGTGAGGCACTGAATTTTAAAATTTTTTTAGTTATCTGTTTTGAGTGCATAGTAGTAATGCATATATTTTAAAGTACTTTTACATTACGATCTCAAAACTCTTAAACTAGTTTAAGAAATATTTGCCCTGTGTACGGCACTGAGTGATATTGTAATGTCTTACCATATCTGTAATTTGTCTGATGAATTGCAGTATTTTGAAGGGGAGCTGTACTGGAAGTGTACTAGTTCTTTTACTGTTGAATACTGTAGCTGCCTTAAGCAGTTAGCAGTAGTGGAAGAATCCTCTCTGTTCATAACTAACAGCACACTGTTTCTCCACTGTGTTGAAACAGTATTTGACAGCACTGCTGTGTAGATGGAAATTTCAGCCTGCAGGAGTTACAGCGCCTTGCATAAAGCAGTTATGCCTCTCTGCACCAAGAAAAAAATTAAACAAAAATGATGGTTGGGGTGTAGGTTTGGGTTTTCTTACATGACTTGTAATGTGAGCTTTGATATGTGACGTAAGTATTCGTAGCCTTTTGTTTGTTTGGGAGTATAATAAATTTATTATGCCCAATCAGTTGTACTTTTTCCTAGAAGATTAAGTAGAAATCTGTGGTATACAGCTTTGTTTAGTGCAACATGTGTAAAGACCATGTTTGCTTTATTTGTAGTCTTTTGGCTTTTTCCCAGTTAGGGGTCGCCACAGCAGATCACATGTCTGCTCATGATTGGCAGTGGAGTTTTACAGTGCCAAGGTGCCAGCCCAGCGCCCAACCTTCCACAGAAGGCAGGCACACACACACCTAGTAGTGACGTGTATAACCTGTGATGGTGCTTTTGGCTGTAGTTCGGTTTTGTTTTCTGAACTTTGACATTCCTGATTTTCACTTCTGGTGACACAATGTGCATAACTGCAAATTTTCAATAGTTGACAACATGATGTACATAACTGCATATTTTGCATTACTGTACTTGTTTAATTTAGCTTTATTTTTTAGGAAGAGTATGGTTAGCAGACACCTCATTGACTTTTACTGTTCTTTCACTTTCATTTGTTGTAGCCCAATCAGTTGTACTTTTTCCCCAGTATTATGTTCTGATATTAAATTATTTCATCCATCACTTCATGCAAGAAGAATGTCAAGCATAGTACTGTGATCCCATGGAAAGATTCCTAGCTGGATCATTCAATTTGATATTACACAGCATAAGTCACCGGTAACCCCAGTCTGTCTCATTATTCAAACGGTTTGTGAAAGCTTCACTATAAGTTATTGTTCTCCTTTACCAGATTTAGTGCCAATAAGCATCTTGATGTATTCCTGACATTTGGCAAGTGTCATTATTGCCAGGGGTAAAACTGCTTTTGGTTTGAATTTACCAATGAATTTCTGCCTTGATTGTTGTGGACTAGCAGAAATAGCTATTTAAGGTTTTACAGTTTTGTCACCTACCCAGTCATTTGGCTTAAGGGAAATACTTTAAAAGGAAAAAGGGACACTTAGCTGTGGTAGTCTTTTAAGACATGTAGCACATTTGCTGCTGTACGTAGGCTACCCTGCTCATTGCTGATGTCTTTTTTTCCCTTAGCTACAGCATTGTGTGCAGCTTCTGTGGCATTCTCATGACCTTTTCACTTGGTCTGTCATGGCTTTTACCAATGCAGTTCATTCTTTGTACTCTGGTTTCTTAGAACTTCAAGAAATGGTCCTAGAGTGGGCAGTATTTAACTGTTGCCCAGATATACTGCACCACTTGTAGTTTAATGTAAGATGTAATCTGCGATGAGATCAGTCCTTGTAAACAGTCAAGACTTAAGCCACTGGTCTTTAATCTGCTTGGCTCCTGAAATTTTCCCGGAGTATTGCCCAGTACACTTTTCCATATAATGCTTTTGTATGCAGGCTTCCACTCCTGATGTATCTTACTATGTGCAAGTACTGGCATATGAAATGTGGCCAAAGGCTTCTTGATGGTGGTGAGAGAGAAAATTCAGTTTTCATGATTTTGCTGTATAGTTAAGATGGAGGGTTTCTTTGCCTGGCTACTGTTTTGCAAGTTAGTACATTCCATTGCTTGGGCTCTTTTTTTTTTTTTTTAAGCTTTTACTTCTCTCATTATTTATTTTGTTGGCTTTCATCTGTGCTCCCAACAGTTTTAGTGCTTTTGTTTGCATTTTTTGAGTTGCTATGTTTATTACTGTTCTTCGGTTGCCACTTAAACAAAAAAGTAAGTTTTTGTGTTTTTATATCACGACTGATTTCTGTTTGTCAGAGATGTGTCTTACTCTCTTGCTTTTCATTTTGGCTGTTTTTCTGATTTTCACCTTGTTGGTAAACCTGTTTGTTGGCCAGTGTGGGTGGTGTGAAACCTTTATGAAATGTAAATCTCGTTATAAAATCCCACCAGAGTGCAAGCATTTTTTTGTGTTCTTCAGTCTCCTCTTCCCAGTGAAACTAAATACTGATTTAGCATCAGCCTCTGCCAAAACTGTGGGCACCACCTACAATCCTAGCCTCTGGTTTGCAGCTCTCTACATTTGGGCTGTATATTTATCTTGCTGCAGTCATTAATAGTTTTGGTGTTGATGCCACTGTAGTGGGGAGAGCCTTTGGCTGCAGGGTTCAGGCTTGGTTTTTTGGTGTTGCCCTCAATTCCATTTGGACCTGGTTATCTCCAGGCCATCTTTCCTGTCTTACAAGTCAGTGGATATTGATCTTTGAGATTTTGATTCATCTCTGCTAATGTTCCAGCTCTGGACTCTGGGGAATGGCATTGGTATTCTGTATATTGACGTTGCAGCTGTTGTTGCTCCCCATGGTGCCTATATAGAGTTGTATATCCTCCTGAGACTTGCCTTCAACTGGCACTTCAGCCAATCCTTTGTCTGATGGGGCTAGCAGAATTGGTGGATGCAGGCGGGATAGCGATCATAGGCCTGATGCAGTACATTGTTCTCTTCCAGACCCAGTGGGAAGTTTAACGGGAAGGACATATTTCCCTCCAAAGTCTTGCACAGTGGCATTGATGATGACATTGGTTTCCCTCCACAGATGACCCCAAGTTCTGTGAGGTTATGGAGATGAGACGTGGAGGGGGGAGTGTCACACTTTTCTGATGCATCTTCTGCACATATGATGGAGGCTTCTTATATCCTACAGAATTTTTCCTGGGTAATCCACCCTCCAGTTGATTGAGAACACCATAAGAGAACCCTGTTGTGGATCATGTCCAAAAAGAGGATTAGATAATGTCTTCTGCCCTCGTAAAACTAGGCCTGCTAGACTGAGACCCTTGAGTCTGTTTTGTCAGTGGCAGTCCTGAAAAATATTGCTATATTAGTCCTTTCTTTCTCTAAGATAGACTTGAGTGATTGGGTTGAGTTTGGAAGCAAGCTATATATTCTCCATGTTTACTCAGTGGTGAGCTGTTGCTACATTTCCAGGGAATATTGGCTGGTAAAATGAGCCTGTCAGTTGAAAGTCTGCTACATAGCGACCTAAAACCTCAGTTCTCGATTTCAGATGGCAGCCATGTTCTCACCATTTTTTATTTTTTTTTTTTACATGGTGTAATGAGTAGCCTTTCACGGTGATGCCTGACTGCATCTAAGATTCTTTTCTCAGCTTTGCTTAACACTGCTGGCTCTCCAACTGCACATCTCTCTCCTCCTCCCAGAACCAGATGCTTTTGTAGATCCGTACTGATAGTTCAGTAGTATCCCCTGTCCAGGTGGCCTCGCAGATACTCAGGAAAGTTAGTCTTGGTGAAATTCTGTACCTAATGGAGAGTAGCAGATATCAGGAGTCATTTGTGTAGTGGCAGCCTGCCAGGGACACGCTTCTTGTAGGAGTGACATGCAGTGATATCAGAGATGGTTACACCCCCATCAACACTGTTGCTGGCCTGTGAGACATATGTCTGTCACAAGACATCACACAGACAGCGAGCATTTCTCTTCCACAGCCCAGGGCAGGAGAGCAGGATATTGGCAGCTTAATCTTAGATGCACAATTACCGATGTTCTTCGTGTTTCACTGTTGCAGTCATCACACTTGGGTTATCTGCCTGCAGGTAGCCCTCAGTTGGCCCAAATACCAGAGT
Source organism: Protopterus annectens (assembly GCF_019279795.1). Classification (NCBI taxonomy): domain Eukaryota; kingdom Metazoa; phylum Chordata; order Ceratodontiformes; family Protopteridae; genus Protopterus; species Protopterus annectens. Next base: position 472,221,460 of record NC_056747.1, read on the forward strand.
CTTAGTATTTCTGCGTTGGATGCTGTCACATCTTCTATGACGTCAGGTCGTCAGGGGTATAAAACAGGAAGCCGATGCCATTACACCAGTCTTTCTTATCGAGGAGGAGCCTGAAGCAAAAGCAGTTTGCGAGTGCCGGTCGGCCGCTACCTGGAATTTTTGTTTTCGAGTTTATAATCCTAAAGTCTTCTAAAGCTAAGTACGCCATCAGGGATCCTTTTTTCTTGCTCTAACCGATGTCTGAAAATGTTAATAATTGTCTTGCATGTGGAAAGCAAATACCTCACAGAGATTTTCATTCTTACTGCGTCACCTGTTTAGGTCCAGACCATGACATCCCTCGCTTTCAGTTTTGTGCCTTGTTTAAAGCCCGAACCATTTGTCATCAGTCTGTCTTTGTTGCTAAATTATTTCGCTCTCATTCTCAGTATTCCGAAATGGTTTCGATAAGCCATCCGACTACCAATCTGCCGAAAAAACATAAAGATAAAGACAGACCGCATAGGTTAAAAACTGCTGACGACGCTTCTGTTAAGCTAATCACCAGTCTGCCGGTACTCAGGTGCTTTTGCAGTCCCTGATGCCCGCATCTGTGGATTCACAGGCCTCTGCTGGGACCCATTAGGAGTCCAGTATGCCGCAAGATGCTTCTTCAACCATAGAACCTGTAGATGTCTCTACCTTGGATGGGACTGGAGCCGCTGTGCAGGCACCAGCTTCTGAGGGTGTATTCCATCATACCAATGTTTGAATAAAACCAATGACTTCTTTTTTAGACAAAACTGCCGAGTTTCTTGGGCCCAGAGTATGCACTACGCCTAGAAAACAGACAACCACAGCGCATGCTCAAGCTCCCATGCCACAAAAGCAAATGCGTAGGATGGCTGAAGACCTTATTACCCAAATTAGGGGAAGGCAGCCTTCCCCTGCTAAGTGACAAACAATGGAGTTTCCTTCTTATTCCACAGACCAGGAGTCCGATGACTCTGACCCCTCTGATTATCAGGACATGCCCTTATAAGCCGATGAGGATTCGGATACAGAGGAATCCATTCCCTCTGCCTCTCCTCCAGAGGATTTTTCTTTTGGTGAAACCTTGCATACTTCAAGAGAGCATTTCCAGTGGGAATGCCAAGACTACCCTTTGTCCAAAAAGAGACTCGGGGAATTTTTTTAGTTGCCTCAGCACAGCATCTTAGCTATATACCCCCTGTCCTGGATGTTGTAGATGATGTTTTTATGGAATCCAGTCTTGCTCCAGATGCATTACCCCCGGCCCCTAGGAAACCTGACAGGTACTACAGAGTACCTGATTCCCACAAGTTTCTTATAAAGAATCCTACTGCTGATCCAGAGACCATTTCCCAGGGACCTAAAGGTATTGAGGTACTACAGCCAAAAATCTTACCCCTTCGGACAGTGATTCCAGAGCTTTAGACAGATGGGGTAAGAAGGTATATACCTCAGCAACTCTTGCCATTAGGGCATTGAATTGCCAGTTTCACATGTTGAAGTACCAGCAACATATTATGGAACTAAACAAAAAATGGTATTTCCAGATTGTGCAGAAAATAAAGATTTACAAGAGCTAATGCATTCTGCAAACCAAGTTAGTAAGCATACTTTGCAGTGTGGCTTTGATGCCCTAGAAGGCATCCTGCAGGGCTGCAGTCACTGGTTCTATACTGGCTGAAGGAACAAACCTTGCTAGATCATGTCAAATCCAAATTACTAGATGCTCCTTTAAATAAGGACTGCTGGTTTGACACCAAAGCAGAAGTTGTTCTTAAAAAGATGGAAGAAAAAGCTAAATCTATGCAAACTATTAAAGAATTCTTACAAGTGTAGCCACCTATATTCAGTAGGCATTGGCCTTCAAAGAACTGGTCTTTCTAGCCCCTTCCAGGCCTTCCCAGACAAGACCAAGGGGAAACAGGCCACCCAGACTACAGTCTCAGGTTATGCAGAGATCTAAACAATGGAGTGCCCCCACTCCAAAAACAGGGAGTGATAAGCCGCCTCCCAATGGAAAAAGTTCATAATGACTTCTCAATTCAGCTTCCCAGCCCTGCCCAGCTGCTTTTTTCCCCTAGGAGGAAAACGTGCCCTTCATGCAAAAAACTGGATGTCCATTACTCAGGACCGATGGGTCCTAAACATTGTATTCCAGGGGTACAAATTCTACCTCCATTCTCTGCCAGCCCCAAGCGGGTTTCCAGACCTTCCTCCAAACCAGTGGGCAGAGGCTCAAAAACTACTCCTGCTCAATATCAGAGCTATTCAGTCTTTCCAGTAGAACAAAGGGGTCAGGGTTTCTACTCTAGACTTTTCCTGGTGCCCAGAAAAGAGGGCTCCTGGCACCCAATCCTGGATCTTTCAATTCTCAACACCTTTCTGGTTGCCCCAAAATTCAAGATGCTTACCCTGCCACAGCTTTTCCCTATGCTTGCCAAGGATGCCTGGTTAGTCACTCTAGACTTAAAAGAAGCTTATCTGCACATCCCCATAAGGGAGTCATGCAGGAAATATCTACGTTTCAGGGCAGGCTGTATGCACCATCAGTTCTCTGCATTTCCCTTTGTGAATACTCTAGGTGCAGAAGATAAGCCAAAGTGCCTGACTCTAGCCATTGCATACTGCAGGCAGAGAAATATCCAAATTTTCCCATACTTGAACGACTGTCTGATTCAGGCGGACAGTCCGGAATTGCTACTTCATCACCCGGCATTTGTAAAAAGCCTTCTCACTTCATTGGGGTACACCATCAATGAAAATAAATCACAATTGGTATCCACTCAAAAGATTGTATTCCTGGGAGCAAGCTTGTTCACAACTTCCCAGATGGCATTTCTCACTTCAGAAAAACAGGTCTATCTGACAAACTACTTCAAACAAATGGCCACCAGAACCCAGCTATCTGCAAGAAAAATACTGCAAGCCCTAGGGTTCATGGCCTCATGTATTCTGCTAATTCCATGTGCAAGACTGCATATGAGCAAACTTCAGTGGTACTTAAAATGTCTTTGGTGCCAACATTCTCAGGAAATGGAAACAGTCATTCCTGTCATACCTTGTCTAAGGGCAGAGTTCCTTTGGTGGGCAGAAGCATGCAACCACAACAAGGGACTGCATTTCACTCAACCCCTCGCCACCCAAACACTGACAACAGACGCATCAGACTATGCATGGGGGGGGGGGGTTCACATGGCAGGCAAATGCATTCAGGGCCACTGGAGCCCAGGACAGATTCTCTTGCACATCAATCAAAAAGAGATGCTAGCTGTACAGAATGCTCTGACAGCTTTCAGATGCCTAATTCTTCCAGGACAGTTGCTGATAAAAACAGACACCACCACAGTTATGTGGGACATAAGCAAGCAGGGGAGAACCCATTCTTACCCACTTTGCAAGTTACCAATGGCCCAGTGGAGCACAACCTTGAGCACCCAAGTACATTTACAAACTCATTTCCTGCCAGGCAAACAAAATTCACTGGCAGACTTGAGCAGAAATCTTCTAGACCCACACGAGTGGAAATTGGAGCCAAACACCTTCAACCTTCTGATCTAGAGGTGGGGGACACCGGAGGTGGACCTCTTTGCCTCCCCCCAAGAACCACCAGTTAAGCAAATACTGCACCAGAAACTATTACAGCAGGGCCTGGAAGGTGGATGCCCTATCCTTCCAATGGGAAAACCTCTCAATCTATGCCTTTCCCCCTCTGCCCCTTCTCCCATGAGTACTACTCAAGATAAAACAGGACAGGCCAAGGGCAATTCTTATTGCCCCAGACTGGCCGTGCCAGCACTGGTACCCACTCCTACGCAGCCTGACAATGGTGCGTGCTAGCCTGGCACCTACACCAGACTCCTGCCCTGGTGTCTCAGCAGGAGGGACAGATTTTGCATCCACAATTACAAACCCTAAACTTTGCAGCCTGGCTTATCCCTTTAATACCCCACCAGCAGTCCTCAACAAACAGGTGTTGGACGTCATTCTTGAAGCCAGAAGGCCTAGTACTAGGAAATCCTATGCTGAAAAGTGGAAAAGATATTGTTCTTGGAATCAGTCTCAAGGGAAGGACATGGCAGTGCTCTCCTTACCTCTAATCCTGGATTACCTAGCAGAGCTACTCCACAGAGGCCTATCCTTCTCCTCCATTAAGTTTCATGCCTCTGCCTCCTCAGTTCATAATACTGAGCCACCTCTATTTTCTCACCCTCTCATCAAACAGTTCCTGAGAGGGGCTAACAACTTAAGGCCCCATAGGGGAGAACCAACCCTTGCCTGGGACCTTAACTTTGTAATGGAAAAGCTCACACTTCCCCCTTTTGAATCTGCTGCTTCAGCAGAGATAAAATGCCTCTCTTAGAAAACAGCATTACTTTTAGCCATAACTTCAGCTAGAAGAGTGGCTTAAGTTACAGGCACGGCTGTGGAACCCTTCATTATTTTAAATGCTGACAGGGTTTCCCTCAGGACTAAAACCCATCCTTTGTCTAAGGTGGTGTCCAGTGTGGCTCTAAACCAATTCATCCATTTACCAACCTTCTTCCCTAACCCTCAGAATAAAGGGAGAAGGATCCTGCACTACTTGGACATGCATAGACAGCTCAGGTCCTACTTTGACAGGACTAAGCCTTTCAGAAAATCAGACCAGCTGCTAGTCAGCTTTGCTATAGGGGCAGAGGGCAAGGCAATTTCAAAACAAACCATTTCCAAATGGATAGCACACTGCATCCATTTCTGCTGCAAGCACCATGGAAAACCTGCGCCACAGGGTATCAGAACACATTCCACTAGGGCTACTTCCTCTACAGCATTTCTCAGGGGAGTCCCTGCCAGGGGCATTCTGGAAGCTGCAACGTGGAGTTCTGTACACACCTTCAAGCATTAACCACTTGCCTATCTTTTCCAAATATAGGGCTGAATTTGCTACAGCAGTCTTGCAAGGCCTACTAGCCAGACCTAACACTTGGACTGCCTCCACCCATCTTCAACTTTGGGAATCAACCCAAGTGTGATGACTGCAACAGTGAAACTCGAAGAACATAGTACAGTTGTGTACACTTACCATAAATGTAGATGTTCGACTGTATTCACTGTTGCAGTCCTGGTTTCCCCTCTCTCCAGCCCCCCTGGCTTTCTCTATCTTTGTTTCTCCGCTCTATGGACATTTCTAATGGCATCGGTATTTACTTTTTACTGGTGGTGTTCCCCACCATATACTACCTCCCTGTTTGAGGGCTCTTGACATTTGGGGCAAGAAAAACTGATAGAATGGCGTTGGCTGCCTGTTTTATACCCCTGACGACCTGACGTCATGGAAGAAGTGACGCAGAAGTACTAAAACTCTGGTATTCGGGCTGACTGAGGGCTACCTGCAGGCAGATAACCCGTGTGATGACTGCAACAGTGAATGCACTGGAACATCTACATTTATGGTAAGTATACACAACTGTACTTTTTGTTCTCAGGTTTACAGCTATTGGAGTTTGTGCCTTCTATGTTCATCTTGCTATATTCTTTGATAGTTTTGGTGTTGATGCCACTGATGTGGGTAGGGCCTGTGGCTACACTGTTCAGACTTGGTCTTCCATTGTTTACCTCAAGATGATCAGTCTGTTTCTGAACTCTGATTACCCTGAGTCTGTGCCTTTGGGCCAACTGTGTGTGTCAGATTTTGCTGAGTATGCCGGAACAAAATTTCTCAATTACCATTCTGGTGGCTGGGGCAGCACTATTTGGCTAGGATGGAAGATGACCTGGAGAAAATGGAAGAGGGGGGCAAATGTCGCACACCCCCAGCCATTTGTGTAAATCCAAATTTAGTGCCCATTCTCATGAAGACAGATCACGTTAGCTATGTTTTTGACGTGACCAAAGCTAGAGAAATAGATTGTGGGAGAAGAGATCAGAGTAGCCTTGTTAACTTTCAGAACATTAGCCACCCCATAGCCAGTGATCTGTAGTATCTGGGTTACTGACCCTGCTTGGTGTGTGTGGGAGAGGGGGGCAGTAGATTAATCAATTGCCTGACTTTCTCTCTGTAGAGGCATTTAGGGCCATCTGTCCCTTTATCTTTGTAGATGGTCATTATTTGGGGGCAACTGGATCGAGAAATACTAGGCATTGTTGTACCATTGCCTTAGATGCACTTCCCCACCCCCCTCTTTCCATTTGCTGTATGGAGTTTTGTCCTGTCAGAACAGTGTGGCAAGAAGAGTACTTACCCTTTATAAAAGCAAACCATCCAGGCCATCCTGCCAGAGCAGAAAGCATCTTTTTTTCCCATGCTTGTTAGGAGGGGGGACTAGATATGCTCTTTAGACTTCCAGAATGCATGTCTTTGCATAAAATAAAAAAACACCAAGAAATTCAAGAGCCAGAGATTAATTTCTGGCACTTCATGTGTACTCCTGTCTGCCTCTTCACTATTTACGAAATGCATGCCTGTGATTGCACGGAACTAGATACTGAAAGGGGATTGCAAGTAAACTCCAACAGGCTAGGTTATTTATAAGCACTGTGTGGAATAATTAGCTAGGCTTAAAATGGCAAGGGCAGTTAACGTAGTGCTGAACTGGAGCCGTAAAGTATTTCCTACATAGATGACTGGCTCCTAGCCATTCAAGCTCAGAGTAATCTAATCTTTGTACGGACATCTCTTCCAGACTATTCCAGTATTTTTGAGTCTTAGTGAAAACTACATTGTCCTAGATGGAGCCCTGTAAGATGTTTCCATTCATGAGATGCACTCTGGACACTGTACTCCAGAACTTTTTCAGAAGGGTTCAAAGTGTTCTCAAGGGAAGGAATGAAGTCATACAGGTCCATTTGTTCTCTGCATCTTTTATGCCTAGAAGGGACTTGTAGCATTATGACTTAGTGGCACAGATTGATGGGTCCCACATTACAGCAGTTAGATTCCAAAACTTAATTTCACGTAAGATGGGAAATGCATGCACCAACCCTGACTTCATAAACCCCCCCCCCCTCACCCCCTGTAATGTGAACATCACCGTGTGATACTTTTGCCCTACAGTGGGGAAGGCATTATCAACGGCAGAAAATTCAAGAAGTATGGTCTGAGACCAGTGTACTGATCAGCATTTTAGTCATAAGGGCAGTTCATTTGTTAGTCTTTCCAGGACACTGTCCTTCTGTGTTTGAATGGCATCCACTCCAGCAACATGGCTGTACTTTTGGTAAGTAAACAAGCAGAGAGGAACTTGCTCCTAACTCATTGATTGAGGTATGGGAATGAGCTGTGTGTACTAACAGCTTTCTGATAGCAAGCCATATTCTAGTGAAGCCACTTCTTAGTTAAAAAAAAAAAAAAAAAAAAAAGTTTGGTTATGATCTGCTGATGCCACATACATGATCTGAACTAGTCAGTAATCCAGACACTTAGTCTTTAGCAAATTAATTCTTGCTTCGATCTGCCTGTTTCCCTGACCAGTTCCAAGTGCAACAACTTATTTCACAGTGGTGTAGTCATGAAATGATTCCAGAGACTTTGCTCCACTAATGGCCAGGGACCACATCTTACCCCAGCAAAGATGGTTCAGGTGATTTTCTGCCCAGAGAGCCATCACCAGAACAAGTGAAGTAAAAGGCTGGGTGTTACTCTGTAGGCTGCTGCAGGAGACTTTGATCCCGTTAATGCTCCTTTTCCATGCCTACTCATAGCAACTAGCACATTGATTTTTGCCAAGATGAAGTACTGGTCTGTTGTGGTAAACTGTCCCTCCCTCCTTCCCCCTGCCTTTTGTGGACTGTGTAGTGGACCAGATAGCAGATGCATAGCCCCTACTCTGGTGGGCCTATGTTTTTCCTTATTGTGTTAAGGGATATTAATGCCACAGGGTTAGTTTTGTATGGTTAAGTGGGGGTGCTACTGTCCACAGCTAACTCTATCTGAGGGTAGGAGGGAGACGGGGGGGCATTATGGGTAGGGGAGGAGCTTGGATCCAATACTGGAAAAGCCAGTTGTCCCATAACGGATCCATATTCCTACAGATTGAAGACAAATGAAAAGCAACAACGCAGATGGAACTTTATGGTGAGTACATAACTTTTTTCTTTCCTTCCTTCTGGTTCATAGGTTGGTACTGAGCTATCTGCCCGAAGGCATATATTAGCCCAGCCATGTTGTGCGGTATTCACCTCCCCTTTAGTAGTTCCCTAGACCCTTGTACTAGCAGCTAGTACCCTTGGCCCCTATCTAGTAGTGCTGTTGGTGTGATCCCCGGTGTGAACTTTCTGCTACCCATCCACTCATCAAGGTTCCTCTTGAAGAGTGATCGTGAGGGGCTCTGTCTTATGTAGATCGGGACCCTGTTCCATAGTAAGGGAAGTCTCTGCGAAGGGAATCTATCCCTCCAGCATGTTCTATTCATTCTTGTGTTGAGGTTTATATCCCTAGAGCGTGTAGCTCAAGTAGATTTGGTTTTGCTAAGATGGAGCATGTTCAACAATTCTGGGTTGGACATGGCTCTGTACATTAGACAGAGATCGCCTCTAAGAAAGCGGTATGCAACAGAGAACAGTCTTAGCTTTTTCAATCGTGCTGCATAGGGCAGCTGTTTGAGGCCAGTAATCCTCTTGGTTAGGTACCTTTGTAGTCTCTCCAGCTGCTGGAGATGTCTAGCCAGGTACATTCCAATTGGTGCATTGTACTCAATAATGGGTCTGATGAGGGAAGAGTAGAGGGGCACCATTACATCCTTAGATCTTGATGCAAACCCTTTCGTGATCAGATGGGTCACATAGAAGGATTTTCTAACCACTTTGGCAATATGGTTATCAAAGGAAAGCTGACTATCTACTTGGGTCCCTAGATCCCTTATTTCTTCAGATTTCAGGAGATTACCTCCTATGTTGTAGTTTGCGGTTACTTCGTTTTTTCCAAAGGGATTACTACGCATTTTTTTGCATTTAGCTTGAGACCATGGCTTTGACACCATGCATCAGTCTCATTTAGGCCCTTCTGGAGGATCTCCATGTTGGCTGGAGACTATAGCACCCAGTTTGCAGTCATCTGCAAACTTAGTCAGCCACAGCCATTCCATACTTGCCTGTACTTCTGAGAAGTGCATCTTCTGTGGAGCACTTCTGGTCATTGTCCAAAACTGCTTTCTGATTGTATTTAAGTAGTTCTAGAACAGATTATTTTCTGATTGCTTGAAGGCTGCTAGAAAACCCACCACTGTGACTGCTTAAAACCAAATGTGAAAAATTCTCAGTTTTGATAAGGGAGTTATCGTGGCATGAATCTCCAGGTTTACTTGGCCAATTTTAGGCATCTCTCATTTCATTTTAATTACTACATGTGAGATACATTTTTCTGCTGCCTCAAGTTTTTCTACAGGAAAGTAGGCCCAGCTTATGATTTTGTAAAGGAAATCCATGTGTTGCCTGCATTAAAAACCTTAGATTTTATCCTGTTTGAGTTCATTTGTGGCCTGCAGTTTTATCACCCTTTTAACTGTTTGTATGCAGTTGTTGTTGCTCCTAAGATTCTCACTAATAACATTTAACAGTTAAATTTCGGAGTTTCTTGTGACTAGAGCCTTCACCTTCCAGGAGGACTATGTTTCTCTCAAGACTTATTTTAAAACTAAGGTGGTGTCTGAACTGGCTTGATGCTGTCTTCATGAGATCTAAAATTGAGAAATTTGTCTTCCATACCATGAATATTTTCTACCTGGCCTTAGAGCATTATATTCAGTCGTTCCCCTCCCCTGTTTTCTCAGAGGAAAGCTAAACTACCCTTGGCCACAGACAGACAGAGCATTCCTTTGATGATAAGGCTGCCTTCATTTCATGTTATAGAAAAGTGTCTCAGGCCGGCAATTTAGGATCATAGGAGGTTACTAGGCTAATGACTCTTGAGGCCCTTATAAGCTTAGCCAAGAGTTTAGCCAAATCTGCACCTGATGCCCCTGGCCAGCAAGGACATGGGTGGAATCCCAGAGGTATATTTTCTGTTTCCCATCCAGTTATCCAGGTTGCACTTAAAAGGGGGTAAAGAGATACTCTGCTTTATGTGGAGAGGGAGTCTATTCCAAAGATGGGGGAGTTTGTGGAACACAAATCTGTACCGGCAACAAGTCTTGTTGATGTCACCGGATTGAGGCCAGGCGTGCTGGTTACTGTAGTGGAACTTGACTGGCGGATATGGAGGAGTCCCATCAAGGTGGGGTCTGTGAACGTCTTATATGCCAGACAGAGGTCACTTCTCAGGAATCTATATGAAACCGTGTAGAGGGATAGGGCTTTTAGCCTGTGTATGGTAGGTGTTTGAGGCCCTGGATTCTCCTGGTGAGGAACCTCTGTGGTCTCTCCAGCTGCTGCATGGGCTTTGCAAGGTACATGCCGAAAGGGGTGTTGTACTCTAGAATGGGTATTATAAGGGAAGAATACAGGGATGTTATGGCTGCCTTGTCCCTGGATGAAATACCCTTATTTATGAGGTGGGCTATGTAGAAGGCTTTCTGTGCAAAAGAAGCAACATGGTGGTTAAAAATCAGGTTGCTATCAACCTGGTTGCCCAAATCCCTCATGACCAAGTGCTTAGAACGTTATTAATGTGATAATTTGTGGGGATGTCACTCTCCCCAAAGGGGATGATGATGCATTTTTTGGTATTCGGCTTGAGGCCATGTTTCTGGCACCAGTCATTTGTCTGAGTGAGACCCTCTTGGAGGATGTCCACATCACTAGGGGAATGCACCCAGCTTACAGTCATCTGCAAACTTGGTCAGCCATAGCCCACTGGCTTTGGCCTGCACCTCAGAAAAGTATATCCCAAATAAGAGGCCCCAAGGCCGAACCCTGGGGTACGCTTTAAGGTCTACTACTTGAGGTGGCTTCCCCTATTTTGACTACGTGGGTTCTATCATTGAGCCAGTTTGCTACCCATCTGGTAACATATGGATTGATGCTGATCTTGTTGGTACTTATGTACTCAAAATATTAAAACACAGAGAAGGACCAGTGTATCCTTTTTACAAGGCTTATCCTTCAGGACATTCTACTTTAGCCTCTAAATTTTGGGCTTATTTTGCCTTTTTAACACCATTTGGGATTTTGCTGTGGCATTACATGCATGGCACTGCAAACATTTAGAAAGATCTGTTAAAGTTCACTATGTAAGCTGATCTTTGAGAGGACCCTTAGTTGTACTTATGTTTTCCATTCAGTGCATGGTATACTCCATCTGCTACTGCTGTGACAGTAAAACGTCCTGTGGGTAATTTGTATTTTGTCATTATTTGTTTGTACATTCATGTAGGTGCAGCCCTTGCTGAATATTTGGTTGTAGTTATTGGGGGGGTCACACACATTATCTCCAGCTCAGTGGCATTTACACCTCCAGCATGAGTACTAGAGCTAAATGCTGAGAAACCACAAAGGGAATTTTTTTTCCTTGGCTGCCATTGCAAGGGCCTTTCTTAAACTGATATGCTGAGTACTTTCATTCACCTGAGGTTCTTGGTAGTCCCCATGTTTGCATTGGGATCTGCATGATAAAACGCTTATTTGCTGTAGGAAGATGTTCTTCGTCTTCCATTGCTGCAGTCCTTACTATTGGGTATAGTCCGCATCCAGTCTTTAGATGAGGAGGTTTTGCCAGAGGTTTTCATAGAGTCTTCAGCAGAAACTCAGCAGCTGGTGTTGTAGTACCCCTCTCAGGGAGCAGGGCCAGGCTGAGGGCTTCTCCAATAACTATTCTTCCCTCTCTTCCCATTTGTAATATCAGTGTTGAGTATATTTCCTGTTCATTCCAGCCGGACTTCTTTTTCTTTCTGGACACAAGATATCCAATATTTACAGTATTCTTGCTATTTTTCCGTAGATTTATAAAAGGGTTCCTTTTGGTTTAGGCATAGCTCTAGTCCCAAATATTTGACAGTGTTTGTGATTTTGAGAACAGTTTATGTATTGTGTCTGGGTGATTGTTAAAGGCATTTATTGGGAAGTTTGATCCATAGTGTGATCACTCTAGCAGCTTTTCACATCTAAGACTAATAAGGATGTTCATATAGGAACCCATGGAGTAGGCTGAGGTAAAATACCACTCAGACCTGCATTTCTGCTGCATAGAGTAACTTTAGATTTCTGGGCTCCGTTTTAGAGGTTATGTATGTAGATATTTATTTTTTTGGTTGCTCAGTTTGGAAGTGTTAGTTGACATATTTCCAGTAGTTATATAAACAATATCTGTATAGCTCTTTGGTTCATGGTGTTTGCCCTTAGAGTGCCTGGTTCATTGTCCCTGGATTACAACCCTTTCTCATGTTTTACACGCATACCTTTTGCTGCTAGGACCCCATACTCCAAATCCTAGTCCATTGCATCTAGGCCTACTATAGGGACAGCTTTGAAAGTTAGTGTGTGGAAACTTTTCTAAGCCCACTTCAGAAAATGCCTGTAGAGTAATTCCATCTCATTACAAAATGACTACAAAAGAGGATAGCGACAGAATGATGGCAAGCAGTTTAATCATAAATAAGCATGCCCTAGCGCTTAAGCTGAGCTTTCATGTACCAGGGAGATTTTATTTTTTAAACTGTTGGATATCATGTTGTAGTTATTCATGTAATCCAGTACTTAGATTATAGTTCACCTTTCACTTGCTTCCCTGATATTCTGCAGAATACAGCAATTCTGGGGAATTTTTACATGATAGTGTATTCTTTTATAGGGTTGTGGTATATTCACGACAAGGGTTGGTGCTACACAATTATTTTGTGCAAAGCTGTATGCAGTTCAGCTGGTTAACTTGTCCGTCTTCGTTCTTGCAGTATCCATTGCTATAGAATGAGTAGACACTTGAAAAACTGAAACCTCAGCTGTACATGGCGTTGATTGCTTCTTATGCTTGTTTCAGGGATGTTTTGACACCGGACACCTAAGAATGTTACCAAGTATTTCAGGATCTGCATTTTTTTTTTTTTTTTTTGCAAGACTTGGTAGGGTGTATTTGGTTTTTAGATCTTCAGATGTGTATTGGAAGGACTGCTCTGGAGAGAGATTCCTTAAGCTTTTCTTTTTTTCTTGATTCTGATTAGACTAAGATGCGTATGGCATCAAGGCATGTTGATGTGTGAGAACTGTAAATGTGAAACTTGTATTTTGCTGTCTGAATATAGTTGTGTGGAAAATGTCTTCATTTTTGTTGAGATGGTAGGAGCAAATGTCTGTGCTTGTCTGCCCACACATCACCAGGCTAAAGTGAGTGCTCTTTGGACATGGGTTTATATTGGACAGTTATTTTGGTAGGTAATCCACTGTTGTCCCTTTTGGAGTGATGCATTATAGTAGAATGGTGGTCTGTTACTGCAAAACCCTTGTAATATTGAGCACTGGTACCCTTTATAACAGATTAAGAAATGGTTTTGCAATGGATCCCTATTGAAATGTCTGCACTCGAAATCCCGAGTGCCAAAAAGCCGGAAAAGACCGCAAACCCAGAGAAGCGAGGCACTCAAAAATTGCTCTTCTCCTTAAGACATCTTTTCTGTGGGGGATGCAAGCCCCCCCCCCCATACCCCTACTCACTCCAAAACCTGTATATACCAACTCTGAGATTGCCATACTTATTTCTCAAGACTTTGCAGTGGATAACAGCTGGTGTCTCTATCCTGATGAATCATTTGTGGCAATTTTAGGATCTGAATTCCACTTGCACTTCTGAGGTGAAAGCGCTAACTCTGCTACTCAGTTATTTGTCATATCACTGTGATATGTATGCACAATTGGACAATTCATCTTTTTGGTTACTAAAAAGCGCACACCTGTTTTTCTAGTTTATGAATTAGGGCCCACAGAGGGAGAAGCATATCAAAGCTTGTGCTGGAAAAATCCTCCATACCTGTTCTGTTGCTGAGCTTCTGCTGGTCTGCAGACCCCAAAAGAGAGTGGAAGTATGCCATCTTGATACTTGTTGCTTGAAGCACTTGTTTTCCTATAGTCTGTTATGGACCAGTTCGAATTAAACATTTGTTTGAGAGCAAAAGATCATATGGGCAATATTCAGTGATTACTTTGCTGAAGTTATTACAACATCTTAGTTGGCTATTAGTTACAGGGGTGTGGCAGCTGACTTGCAAAAAAGTGAATTGCCCATTTTGTGCACATGTCTCTACTGAATGGGTTTTCAAGGAAGAACATTTGATTTAGTGAATTGTATCCTTCACAGGTATGGTACTTTTCATACCACACTTGAGAGCGCGCACAGCCTTTTGTCTTGTGGATTACTTTTTGGGTCCACTGAATGTTGCCAAGGTTTTTGCTCCTGTTAGGCAAAACTTTGCCATTGAGGTTTAACTCCTCCTGCACCCAAAGGTCCTAACTGCAGCTACATTGTCTACACTGGTAGACATACTGAATCTTTTTGATGTGATGAATGATGTCCAGATTTGTAAGTAGTACAGTTTGAGAATACGTTATGCTAGAATGAGCCTGTATGCTGTATTCCCTGTCTGTAGTATTGCATTCAGCAAATACCTGTGCTAGTGGTTATTTGCCAGCCTTTGGGTTTATAACCATCGCTTTACCTGTTCTGTAGAGAGATGGAGGTCCCCTTTTGGTAGTGCTTAAATATTCCTCCTTCCCCTCCAATCTTGTGGAGCAGGAGACTCTTGAGTAAACTGAGATCATCTCCTCAGAAAATGAATTTCTCTTCTGTAACACCACTTTCCCCTGAGGTAAAGGCTCAACTAGTGAGAGATGGAGGAGATTAGTTTCCACAGCTTTGTTAATCTTTAAGAATGATACATTTCTAAGCCTAGTAGCACCCAGATGTTTATTGGTGAAGCCATTTTTAAGCCTTTAAAGCAGTATGTCATTTTCATAGTCTGCGACAGACTTCGTAGATCCCAGCATTTGACCACACCTGTTCAAGGCTGTATAATCTGCCCACAAGTATGGCAGAATGTTTTTCTGCTCTGTTGAGCCGTACAATTCTGACCCATCCTAGTTCCAGTCAATACTAGATTTGGGCATTAGGTAGTCTTCCTCAACTCCCAGATACCAAGGTCAGGAACCTTAGAAAAGAGAAATCCATATAGTCAGATTTCATATGTTGCGATTTGTGTTTGAGTCTGCTGCTGCTGTGATTGGGGCAGTAGTAACTGTGATGTCTGTGACCTGTTGGTTGTGGTTGTAGCTGTTTTTAGTGAGCTTCACTGGGCTTTGCAGGATGCTGCACTTAAGGAGTAGATTCTTTGGTGAGCTCTATTAAGAAATTATGGAGCTGTGGAAGTAGTAGCTATTTGTAGTTTAGAGTGTATGTTGTCCATTCCAAACCTGGGCACTTCATTGGCCAGAATTTCTCATACTTAATAAAAGTATCCTCTCGGAAGAGACCTTGGCATCAAGTAGTCTTCCTTTCTCTGGTACTTTGTGTAATCTGTCATGAAATAGGCATTTTGGAATGTGCCGCAACTCTGCTGACTAAAATATGAAACATTCCTGTGGGAGGCTAGTTTTCCAGATTGTCCCAACCTGGGGAGCAGTCACTTGGGGCAAGCAGATCTTGGCTATGGGCTTCAAAAGTCTTGTCGTCCTTGGTTCAGCTTAGAGCTTCTTTTGCAGAGATTGTGTGCATGCCTTAGAAGGTTGTTACACTCCTACCACCCTTTAGGCTAGAAATCAGGTACTAGTTATTGCTCTTCCTGATCCTGAGGATAGAGTTTTGATGTGTTTTGAAGTATCAATGTAATAAGAACATCACCTACAAATCATAGTCCAGAGAGTTATACTCTAGTCCCTGTTTAACACCGGGAGTTGGCATGACTTCACCAGACATGTCTTAATGTCTGCTTGCTACATTAAGATCAATAACCAATACCTAAATCTCCCTACATTTTGTAGTGGTTCTGTCTTTAAGATATAGTTTGGCGCGGTTTGGCTTCTTGTTTGGTGTCTGAATCTTTATAAAGTGTTGGATGTAATGGCAGAGGCTTGAAATGGAATGGTTCCCTCTTAGAGCTTTCTGTGCCATGGGGAGCGTCAGTTTACCTTCTAAAATGCTTTTATTTGGTCTGTGCCTCCTTGCCTTCTGTTTTTCGGGGTTGTGAACATGAACTGAGATTCCTTGTCTGCAACTTATTGCAGAAGTCAAGGTGCTCGGATTTTCTTTTGTTATTGAGAAAGGCCCTTTTTGGTGGGCAGCTACTGTGGCTTGTTAAGGTGGGAAATCATCTGATCATTACATGTTTGTAATTTTATACTGTTGTGCAACTTTTCACCCTTATAGATGTGGCTTGCCAATTTTCCATTGAATTTGAGGAGCTTCCAGTTCAAGTCCATTGTAGCACTTGTTAAGAGTGTGCTTTTGGATGGAAGAGCTTTGCAGTCTGAGTTCTGCAGCAACAGAACCCTCTGGAAAGTAGATCCCAGCTGTTAGCTGTTGTAGCAGATCTCAAACATTTGCTGAAGTGTATACCTGTGAACTTATTGCAGTAGTCATTTCTTGGGTAACATTTAAAGTACATCTTGTAGTGGTCTTCAGTGGTGTAGTCTTATTTGCATCACCCATATTGACATCTTCATGCTTGGAAAGTTGGTTTGTGGGAGAACTGAGCAAGATTCAGTATTAACTTGCTGTTTGATCAAATTTATTCCTTCCTTTGTAGATACCAGTGCTTTGGGCCAGAATCATGCATCATTTGGACCACAGATTAGATGCAAGTAATTTGTTACTATACTATATGTTTTCACTGTGTGCATAACACAGGTGCATAAAATATGCAGTATTCATTTTACCGTAGTTGGATATTAGAGAAGCAGAAGGTTCATGTCCCCACCACCAAGGATAGTGTTGGGTATGGTGTTGCTTAGAAGTACTGTGCAGTATTTTGAGTTGTGTTCATCCATATTTCAATTGTTTCCATTCCCAGGTGTTAATTTGTATGCTTATTTCCTCACCCCTGTATTGCTGGGAGTTAGACGGCTGCCATTTTAGCTGAGTATGAATGCGTATGGGTGATTGGCTAATACTAAATTTACATAAAACCTTTTAAAAAAAGTTTATTTTTATATTTAAGCTAACTTGCCTTTCAGTTCCTTCAAGCTTGGTTCATTGAGATGGAAAGCTCTGCAGTTGATTAGGATTCTAATCGGTATGAAACTTGTAACAAATATACATGTTTGCTAGACCTATGTTAATGTGATGTTCATTTGTGTGAGGAAAAATCTATGGTTTAGATTTTTCAGGAATGTTTTTTAATAAAAAATCATTTATAATAGAATTGAGTTCTTATGATGTTATCTTAAATGAGTCCTGAAGAGAACTGGAGACGTTATATAGAAGCATAACTGTATACTGGTCCATTCAGCTTTTAGAGCGGAGTCTTTGTATTTGAATTGCCACTTCCAGAAAAAAAGCTACAAGAATTGCTGTGGATGTTCTCTTATGAAAAAATATATGTTCTGTTATCCAGAAGGTGGGTATGATTCAAGTAATAAATCTGTATATATTGTGTAGCAGCATCGAAAGCAGCAGAAAACTGAAGGATGAGGGGTTCTGTTTTATTGTAAAGTCTGGTCATCAACTCTTTAGATTCCTTTGTGAAAACATTTTTAGAGCTGTAGATAATGTTTTTCCATTATCTACCTGCTTAGCATGTCCAGTAGCCCACTTTACTCTGTTTTGATTACCTGCCAGTATAGTACTGTGTTAATTGTATATCCCTGTTTAATAGTAGTAGCTCATCAGATTAAGTAAACTAATGTACTTTTGGTGGTGGGAGACGATCGTCACACATACCATATGTGGTGCTTGTAAGGTTATTCCAGATGTCTACCCAGCTGTTTCAATTCCCAGAGCTCTACATAAACCAGGGTGCAGGTTGATGGATTCTACATATGGAGATGTACTCCTGTGTCCCAGATGAAATGGGAACCAGTCCATGCCATCATCAGAATCCTCCAGTAACCCCCACCCCTCAAGACATGTATTCATTGTCGGCATGCAAGTTTTCAACCACTTGTTTCACCCTATTTGCCTCAATGTTCCTGTTTTGAATCTGCCAAACAGAAGTGCTCCATAGGGAATTTGTGTTGTCTGTTTCTCCCCCCATGCTGGCTATGCTTAAGTAATTGATTAGTCCTGTACAAGAAAAAGGTTTGTTGGGAAAATGTGGTTCCCAGGGTATTCCTCATGCATATCTAAGGAACCATTGCAAAGTGGGCACATCAAATCTTGATTGAAGATTCACTCTTAAGAATCTTAATTTTGAAGTCTCACTTACCAGTAGATTGCCATGTTTGTGTTGGTTATAGTGGAGAAGCCACGCTTAGAGCATGGTTGCTGAACAAATTAGATGCTGTGCTGCAGGCTTCTGTCCACCTGTTAAGGATAATCTATTCATTCGGTTTGTGGGACCTACCAGGTCATTATGAAGGTGAAAACCACCCAAAGAAGCTGTTGTACAGGCAGTCACAAGGGTTTCCTATGCCCTTGCTGGCGTATCAGCAACTGAAGAACAATTGGACCTTTATCCCAGCCCTGGTGGTAAAGTGAGCAGCTGCTTTACTGTAGGGACAACCTATACTCCTCAGCTCCATGCACACATGTTCCTTCACACATGGCAGCAAGGACTTGTTCTCATTGACTTGAGTGACCACAGCTAGTGTCCTTTTCCCCACTGCTTTTTTCTGCTTAAGGCAAGCTTCAGCTTGCCCTGAAGAGTCATCGAGGCATCTGGGAATCCTCTTGTCTCATCTGAGGTTGAGAATGTCCATCTTCCCCTACCACTCCAAAAATGCCTCTGCCATTGTTCAAACTGACTTCTTGGATCTAGTTGAGGCCATCTCTCTGAGCCACAAATGACTGTGAAGTGGCTTTTTTACTTCCCAGTCCTGCAGTGTAGAAGAAGTTGCCATGTCAAGTGGGTTTTGTCCAGACATCAGCCAAAAGTTTAGCATACAAAAGCAAAAAAAAAAAAACTGATAAGCAGACATGAAGTACAGAACTGAGATGGGTTCACCCTGTCCCAGAGCACAGCGGAACGAAACTGCCTCTGCCTCAGATCTCTGTTGTGTTTAGCTGCTGGAGGGACCAGAGAGGAAATAATGGGAGTGAGTGATGCCGACTAGTTTATCCAGGAGAGGAGGGTGGCTTCTTTGCATGCTGTATAGGTGACACTTGCAGGAATGCACTGCTTACCAGGGAGATTGCATGTCGTAGCATATGTATGTCATCGGTTTACTGTCAATGTCGGCAGGCACATCGTCGAGACAATTTCTGCTAACTCCGACGACTCAAAGCTGAGAACGCCGATATTCTGAATCACAAAATTTTGCCCCCGTTATGACCCATGGTAGCGCTTGTTTCAGGTATGGAGCAGTCGAAAATGTTGACATTCACTGTTCTGTTGGAATTTCTGACATGACATTATGGAATTTGTGGAAACGGTTTGATAATGTGCACATTTGGAGATGTGCCTGCCCATATTATGGTAAACCATGTCATCTGTAAGCAACTATGTTAAGCTTGCAGTCTGCCAAGAGCAGGAATTACTTTGGGGGTTACACCTGACGTGGATGATTTCTGTTTCCAGTTGATTAGCTGTGGAGCCAGAGGAAGAAATTGTCATTGGATTCTTGTGTAATAGGTCAAAGGAATAGTGGAAAGGTAGAGTTATATAGTCAGCTCGGGGAATGTGAAGATGTTCTTCGTGTTTCACTGTTGCAGTCATCACACTTGGGTTATCTGCCTGCAGGTAGTAGCCCTCAGTCGGCCCGAATACCAGAGTCTTGGGATTTCTGTGTCGAATGCTGTCGCTTCTTCCATGACATTAGGTAGTCAAGGGTATAAAACAGGCAGCCGATGCCATTACCTCAGTCTTTCTTGCCGAGAAGGAGCCTGAAGCAGAAGCCGTTCATAAGTGCCAATTGGCTGCTACCTGAAATTTTTGATTTTCGAGCTTCAAACCTACTCGGTTGGGGATTCTTTTTTCTTACTCTAACCGATGTCAGAAAAAGTTAATTGTCTTGCCTGTGGAAAGCAAATACCTCACAGAGATTTTCATTCTTACTGCGTCACCTGTTTAGGCCCAGAACACACGACGTCCCTCGCTGTCAGTTTTGTGCCTTAACGCCCAAACCATTCATCATTGGGCTATTTTTGTCGCTAAATTTTTTTGCTCATTATCCGTATTCCAGAATGGCTTCAGTAAGCCATCCGACTACCGATCTTCCAAAAAAGCGCAAAGATAAAGATACAGACTGCATAGATCAAAAACTGCCAACGAATCTTGCGTTAAGCTAGTCGCCAGTCCGCCGGTACTCCGTGAGGCGCCTTTGCAGCCCCTGATGCCTGCTTCTGCTGATTTACAGGCTTCTGCTGAGACCCATTCAGAGTCCAGTATGCTGCAAGATGATTCTTCGACTATGGAACCTGCGGGATGTCTACCTTGGATGGGTCTGGAGCCACTGTGCAGGCATCGGCTTCTGAGGGTGTATTCCGACCTGCAGATAATTCGCATTAGACAACTTTTTTAGCTAAAACTACCGAGTTTCTCAGGCCCAGAGTACACACTACGCCTAGAAAACCAGTGACCAAAGCGCATGCTCAAGCTCCCATGCCTCAAAGACAAATGCTTAGAATGGCTGAAGACCTTATCACCCTAATTAGGGGAAACCAGCCTTCCCCTGCTAAGAGACCAAGACATGAGTTTCTTTCGGATTCTACAGACCAGGAGTCCGATGGCTCTGACCCTTCTGATTACCAGGACATACCCTTATCTACCTTTGAAGATTCAGATGCAGAGGAATCCATTCCCTCTGCCTCCCCTCCAGAGGATTTTTCTTGTGGTGAAACCTTGCATACTTTGAGAGCATTTCTGCTGGGAATGCCAGGATTATCCAAAGTCCAAAAAGAGACTCAGAATTTTTAGAGTTGCCTCAGCACAGGCCCCTAGCAATACCCCCTGTCCTGGATGTTGTAGATGTCTTTATGGAATCCAGTCTTACTCCAGACACTTTACCACCGCCCCCTAGAAAACTTGATGGGTACTACAGAGTTCCTGATTCTCACAAATTTCTCTTTAAGAATCCTACTGCCGATCCAGAGACCATTTCCCTGGGGCCTAAAGGTATTAAGGCTACTACAGCCAAACTTCAGACAGGGATTCCAGAGCTTTAGATATATGGGGTAAGAAGGTATATACCTCTGCAACTCTTGCCATCAGACCATTGAATTGCGAGTTTCATATGTTGAAGTACCAGCAGCATATTGTGGAACAAATTAAACAAAAAATGGTGTTACTTCCAGATTGTGCAGAAAATATTCACAAGAGTTGATGTTTCTGCAAACCAAGTTAGTAAGCATACTTTGCAGTGTGGCTTTGATGCCCTAGAAGCATCTTGCAGGGCTGCAGTCACGATCTGTACTGGGAAGGCATGCTTGGCTGAAGGAACAGACCTTGCCAGACCATGTCAAATCAAAATTACTAGATGCTCCTTTGCATCAGGAATGTTTGGCCCCAAAGCAGAAGAGGTTCTTAAAAAGATGGAAGAAAAGGCTAAATCTATGCAAACTGTTAGAATTCTTACAAGTGCAGCCACTTGGTCAGTAGGCATTGGCCTACAAAAAACAGGTCCTTTCCAGCCCCTTCCAAGCCTTCTCAGTCCAAACTCAGGGGAACCAGACCACCAAGACTACAGTCTCAGGGTATGCAGAGATCTAAACAATGGAGTGCTTCCACCTCAAAAACGGAGTGGCGAGCCACCTCCTTTTGGTAAAAGTTCACAGTGACTTGTCAATTATCCTTCCCAGCCCCACCAATCTACTTGCACCCCTAGGAGGAAAACTTGCCCTTCATGCCAAAAACTGGATGTCCATTACTCAGAACTGATGGGTTCTAAACATTGTATCCCAGGGGTACAGATTCTACTTCCATTCCCTGCCAACCCCGAGCGGGTTTCCAGACCTTCCTCCAAACCAGTGGGCAGAGGCTCAAAAGCAAGTACGTTCCCTGCTCAATATCAGGGCCATCCAACCTGTTCCACTAGAACAAAAGGGACAGGGTTTCTACTCCAGACTGTTCCTGGTGCCCAGAAAAGAGGGCTCTTGGCACCCAATCTTGGATCTATCAATTCTCAACACCTTTCTGGTGGTCCCAAAATTCAAAATGCTAACCCTGCAACAGCTTCTCCCTATGCTAGTCCATGGATGCCTGGCTAGTCACCCTAGACTTAAAAGAAGCTTATCTGCACATCCCCAAAAGGGAATTTTGCAGGAGATATCTCTGCTTCAGGGCAGGCTGTGTACTATCACTTCTCTGCACTTCCCTTTTGCTTCTCTACTGTGCCCAGAGTATTCACAAAGTGCCTGGCTCCAGCCATTCCATACTGCAGGCAGAGAAATATCCAAATTTTCTCATACTTGGACGATTGCCTGATTCAGGCAGACAGGAATTGCTAAAACACCTAGCATTTGTAAAAATACTCCTATCTTCATTGGGGTACACCATCAACGAAAAGAAATCACAATTGGTGCCCAGTCAAAAGATTGTATTCCTGGGAGCAAGCTTGAACACAGCTTCCCAGATGGCCTTTCTCACTCATATATTTGAACTACTTCAGACACATGGCCACCAAAACCCAGCTATCTGTAAGGAAAACATTGCAAGCCCTAGGGTTCATGACCTCATGCATTATGCAAATTCCATATGCAAGACTGCATATGAGGAAACTACACTGGTACTTGGTCTTTGGTGCCAACATTCTCAGGACCCGGAAACAGTCATTCTGATTATTCCTTGTCTAAGGGCAGAGGTCCTTTGGTGGCCAGAAGAATGCAATCACAAGGGACTGCTTTTCACTCAACCCCTCGCTGCCCAAACCCTGACTACAGACGCATCAAACTATGCATGGGGGGCTCACATTGCAGGCAAATGCATTCAGGGAAAGTGGAGCCCAGGGCAAATTCTCCTGCACATCAATCAAAAAGAGATGTTAGCTGTACAGTATGCTCTGACAGCCTTCAAATACCTAATCCTTCCAGGACAGCTGCTGATAAAAACAGACAATGCCACAGTTGTGGTACATAAGTAGGGGGGAACCCATTCTTACAGAGACTGCAGCTTAGCCATGACCCTGTGGAACACAGCGTTGAGTAACCAAGTGCATCTGCAAGCTCAGTTCCTGCCAGGCAAACATAATTCACTGGCAGATGACTTAAGCAGAAATTTGGACCTACACAAGTGGAAATTGGAGCCCAACACCTTCAACCTTTTAATCCAGAGGTGGGGGACACCGGAGGTGGACCTCTTTGCCTCCCCCAAGAACCACCAGTTGAGCAAATTTTGCACCAGGAACCCTCGCAGCAGGGCCTGGAAGGTGGATGATTTATCTTTCAAATGGGAAAACCTCTCAATTTATGCCTTCCCCCTCTGCCCCTTATCTCAAAGGTACTACTCAGGATCAGACAGGACAGCCCAAGGGCAATTCTTATTGCCCACGCCAGTACTGGTACCCACTCTTAGGCAGTCTGACAACAGTGCCACCCTGGCACCTTAATTGAACACTTTCCCTGCTGTTCCAACAGGAGGGGGACAAATTTTGCATCCACAGCTTCAAACCCTACACCTTGCTGCCTGGCTTATCCCCTGAATACTCCACCAGCAACACTCAGCAAACAGGTGCTGGATGTCATTCTCAAGGCCAGAAGGCCTAGTACTAGAAAATCCTATGCTGAAAAGTGGAAAAGATATTGCTCTTGGAGTCTGTCTCAAGGAAAGGACACAGCTGTGTCCTCCTTACCTCAAATCCTTGATTACCTAGCAGAGCTACTCCACAGAGGCCTGTCCTCCATTAAGATTCATGCTTCTGCCATCTCAGCTCATAATACTGAGCCATCTCTGTTCTCTCACCCTCTCATCAAACAGTTTCTTGGAGGGGCTAACAACTTAAGACCCCCTAGGAGAGCACCCATCCTTGCCTGGGACCTTAACTTTGTACTGGAAAAGCTCACGCTTCCCCCCTTTGAACCTGCAGCTTCAGCAGAGTTAAAATTCCTTTCTTGGAAAACTGCCTTGCTTTTAGCCATAACTTCAGCTAGAAGAGTGACTGAATTGCAGGCACTAATGGCTGTGGAACCCTTCATTATTTTACATGCTGACAGGGTTTCCCTCAGGACTAACCTGTCCTTTATGCCTAAGGTGGTCTCTAGTTTGGCTCTAAACCAAGCCATCCATTTGCCAACCTTCTTCCCTAGTCCTCAAAATAAAGGGGAGAGGATCTTGCACTTCTTGGACGTGCACAGACAGCTTAGGTTCTACCTTGATAGGACTAAACCTTTCAGGAAAAATGTGACCAATTGCTAGTCAGCTTTGCTACAAGGGGCAGAGGGCAAGGCCATTTCAAAGCAAACCATTTCCAAATGGATAGCACACTGCATCCATTTCTGCTATAAGCACCATGGAAAACCTTACCCCACAGGGGATCAGAACACATTCCACTAGGGCTACTATCACCTCTACAGCATTTCTCAGGGGAGTCCCTATCAGCGACATTATGGAAGCTGCAACCTGGAGTTATGTATGCACCTTCACCAAGCATTACCACTTAACTATTTTTTTTCTAAATCTAGAGCTGGATTTGCTGCAGCAGTCTTACAAGGCCCTGCTAGCCAGCCCTAACTCCTCTTGAATGCCTCCACCCTTCCTAAGCTTTGGGAATCAACCCAAGTGTGATGACTGCAATAGTGAAACATGAAGAACATACTACAGTTGTGTACACTTACCATAAATGTAGATGTTCGAGTGTATTCACTGTTGCAGTCCTGGTTTCCCTCCCTCTAGCCCCCTGTGTTTCTCTATCCTTTCTACCTGTCCTCTATATGGCCATTTTTTATGGCAGGGGTATTTACTTTTTACTTTCGGTGTTCCACACCATATACTAGCTTCCTATTTGGGGGGGCTCCTGACATCTGGGCAAGAAAAACTGATATGGCGTCTGCTGCCTGTTTTTTACCCCTGACTACCTGGAAGAAGCAACAGCATCTGACACAGAAATCCCAAGACTCTGGTTATTCGGGCCGACTGAGGGCTTACCTGCAGGCAGATAACCCAAGTGTGATGACTGCAACAGTGAATACACTTGAACATCTACATTTATGGTAAGTGTACACAACTGTATTTTTTTAAGGGAAAAGGTTGGGAATTGGGCTGGAAGTAGTTAATTCTCTCCTCCTGAAGAGGACTTGTAATTCTGATGCTTTTACTCCACTTCAGTTTTCCCAGTTCCTCTCATTCCATTTGGGAGCCAGGTTAAGTTATACAGTTGAGAAGCATGGTCAAAGATAATGTCAGTTAGCTGGTTGTTAAACATCATAGAAGTGGGATAAAGACAGAATCAGTCCATTCCACCTTGCAAGGGGATGCTTCCAGTACTGGAAAATCTGTTGCATCTGGCGTTGCTTCTGTGTTCAGTAGTTGGTAGACCTGGGGTGGTAGAGAGACCAGGTGCCAGAGCATAAAGAAGGGTTAACTTTTTACTTCTGCCTTTCTTGGTTCACAAAAGAGGTAGGCCATGGAGATGAAGTCTGGTTCTGGGCCCAGTCAGGCTAATCTTCTTTTGGGTGTTAACACTGCAGCCAAGGCTGCCATTTCTTTGGTAGCCTTCTTAGACTGAAAGGGTTCCTTATCTAGCTATAATTTTGCAATTACCTTTTATAGGCACAAATGCAATACCTAATCCAAGGCAGTGTTAGCATTATGATAGGCAGCTTCCAACAGCTAATATTTTCAAGTCAGTCTTCCTAAATCATGGTTTACCCCATATAGGAGTGACTCTTCTTTGTGCAATCCTGAACATAGACAAGTGTATAGTCTAACCTTGAGGTGATGCTGTTGCCGCTAGGCACCTACACCTGCCAGCAAGGCCATCTGGAGCTACATAACAGCCAGGAGTCTGGACACACAGCTCCAGGATATGTGACTGCTGGTGTTGCCCTGCATCCAGGAGTGTCACTTGGTGAAACAGGCTGAAGGTGCATGAAAAAATGGGTGACCAATCTCCCCGGCATAACCTACCCAGTTTCTGATAAGTGATGCCTCTGGTTTAGGATAAACCATTTTGTTTCATCTTACCTTTAAACATTTTTTGCAAGACCACCAGTTATTGGAGAGCCCACATTCTGCCTCTCAGTCATCTAGGGATTAGTGCTTCTGTTTTCTCCTGGTGAGAGGAGGAGTACATGGGCATTATTTCCTGGAGACTGCTGATCACCAGAAAGCCTAATAACTGCTTTATAAGAGACAGCTTAGAATATGCTTGTATTCTGGTCCTGGTGAGAGTAGTAGTAGAATGCATTTTTTCCTGACTGTTTCTGGTTGGAGAGTGAGTATCTGTGCTCTCAAGGTCCCTGATTGGTCTGGTTGCTATTCAAGACATCTACAAGGAAAATGCTACAAGCTTACAGACCCTTGCATCATCTGGAACAAGACTGGATCACCAAACAAGTTGTAGCCTGCTTCTCATCTTGGGATTGGTGCCAACGTCTTGCTTTTGGTGAGAGAAGAAACAAAGTGGCATTGTATCCCAACAGAGTGAAGCTGTAGTGAGACCAGCATTAGTAGTAGTCATTCATCCAACTTCCCTCTTTTCATCATTCTTGACGAGCGAATTCTTTATTTTAAGTAAGTCCTGCTTGATTTGTTT